>NW_020621603.1:1331153-1633746 GCF_003573695.1 Papaver somniferum | reverse complement strand
GTTCGTATACTGACATAGGAGTCGGTGGCCTGAGTCGACTTCAACGGTTCATCGCTCGTCTGGTACGGGAGGTAAAACTCTATCCACCCACGAATCCCCTGTCAGTGGGTTTTATTTCGTGTGTACACATGTGCATAAAAGAATGTCGAGCTGGTATTACAATAGCCGATACAACGAATATCCGACTGATTATCAAAATGGACATTACTTTGACCATAGTGTGAATAATGGTTGGGAACATCAAACTTGTGAAAGTTATGGCTCATACCATGGTGAGCCTAATTACTATACACACATGCAACGATCATACGAGCAAGAAAATAAGGAGTATTATAGTTCTAGTTCCTCGTCTTTGGACAATATAATGAAAATGTTGAAAACTAGTCCCTATTATGATCCTTCTGAACCTGTTCTTCCTCTAGAAGAGTCTCTCAAACAATTAACTGAGAATACAAATAGGCTTGTTTTAGAAATGAATAAACAAAATGCACCTATGAGTGAACCTGCTATACACGATACCATAAGGAAGTCATGTGAGGCGACTCAAAAGCTTTTGTTAGAGGCCCGGAACAGAACTGCTCGAAATAATCTTAATTACCAATATAGTGTTTCCAATAGTACCCTTGAAAATGAGGATAATTATTTGCATAATCAGGATGATGAGGTTAGAATTGGTAACACTACTTTTTTAGATGAGGTTCGACCATTTTCATGTTATTATAATGATGATACCAAAGAAAGTCAATGATGCTTTGAGTGTGGAAAGGAATGATCTCCCAGAAAATTCCATGACTATGGAGAAGGCTGTATCCATGATGTTGGAACTTAAAAAGTTCTTGAAATATGGATTTGGATATGTAAGGTTCTAAAAGCGATCTCTTTCATGATAATCCAAAAGTGAAATGGAATAAGCCAAAAACTATAGATGGTGAAAAATCCATAGTTGCGGAAGAGTCTGTTTCAGTCACTTGTGTTGAGCAAGACATGGTTCACCTCAACACAACTTGATTGTGTTGTAAGTGCATCCTCACCAAGGAATTCCCTGTTATGTATACGGTGAGGGAAGTACGAGAATTGAGGCGCACATATTGTATTAGGTAAGATATTGAATTTTTGGTAAAACCGTAGGATTCACAATTGGATTCTTCTAAAAGGTATGTCTATAAACTTGAAAACGATTTATGTTTTTATTATTTTCTTAAAGTGCTTATCATGATCCATGTACCTTGTGTATCTTTCATGTCTACCTAACTTGATTTGTGTTTAAGGTTCGAAAATAGTAGTTCAGGATGTTTGGCCTTCACGGCACACATACCAGGTATGCATAGCATCATTTAAAATTAAAATCCAGGGACTTTAGTTCGCATTCCAGTTTGCAAACTGCTACAGGTCATGAAATCCCGTTTGCAAACTTTTCATGTCTTCGGTATTTGATAAAAAGCTTGTTTTTGCCGTAACTTCTTCATCCGAACTCGGAATGACCTCATTATTTTTGCATTATTTTTGTAATTGAATTATATTCAATATGGTGATGAGAAATCTTGAGTTTTGATGATTTAATCTCGGTCTTTGGCCCGTCTCTTGATTTTTGAGTGGTTTGCTCCATTTCGTCGCACTTGTTCCACTTCTATTGGACTTGGGCACTTGGATTCTTGGAGTTCTTCTCTTATATGTCTAGGAAACCTTTTATGAGAATTTATTCTTGTGTTTTAAGAAGGATAACTAAGGTTTGGAATAGCAAATATTGTGATTACACATAGCTATTGCCAACGATTTTCATCTTGCAATGTTTTAGATTTATTTATTTAAATTCTAAGTTATTTGGAAGATGATTTTTGCAGTATTAATCTTTATTGGTCTCATATATTGTAAATAATGTTATGGGATATGTGTGTTTACGTCCCTGAACTATGATTGTCCCATACATGTCAAAAGTTAAGTCTATTATGTCATTATGCAAATATTGATGGAAAATTGATTAAAATTTTGATGTCAAAGATTAAGTCTATGGTATCATTATGCAAATATTGATGAAAAATAGAATGAATCTTTGAATATTCCGAAGTATTGATCTTTCCCTGATCCACTTCTATGTGAAAATACTGTACGGCTCCGTAAGTTTTCTTATGTTAAGAATTTCCGATTAAATTAATCATTGAGGTTCCTTTGTGGTTAATTTAATTGAGTTTTCTGGATACAACCTCATGTTTCATGTGATTTGTTAATGTCCAAAGAAATCCTTCTTTTGTAAAAGTAAGGTCGCTCTTGTTGTTCTTTCGGGAATGATATTTTATGGGGGAAAGTTCTTAATTGAACTTATGCGTAATTGCCAAATCTTTGTGGGAAGTGCGGCTGTGGAATATTGTAGGAGTTTTCTTGTATCTTTAAAAACTCTTTGATGAATACAATAAGTTTCGACTATGTGAAATCATCGAAAAAAAGTTGATATGTTCTCTTTTAGTCATGAAGTATCTCTATGAGAATTTCATTATGATCCCGCTAGTTTTCGTACCTTTGCCAATTTATATTGGCAAAAATGGGGAGAATTATTGTGTAGTTCACACTACAAATACATATGGTTTATGGATCACTATGTAAGGGGAGTGGTTTTCATTGTGAGATGAAGTATTGACTAAGGGGGAGTGATACATATCACCATAGTATTATTGTCAAAGTTGTGATACAATTGAACTTTGAAGCTGTGTGATAATACTTGAAAAAGCGTGGGTCTAACAACCACACCCAATATTTCGCTTAGGAATCTGTATGGACTAACTCCAATATACTTTCAAGAGAATCAACTAGACAGTCAGACTCAATTTTAAGAAAAGTATATCCAAGAGTTGTATCTCAATTTCTTAATTCAATCTTCAATCAAATAAATAGGAATTTGCAAGCCCGATTGAATAGAAGAAATATCTTGGACGGTATCAAAAACCAATATCCAAGTGTCAATAAATTTAATCAACAACCTAAGGTTGGATTCACAATTGATTGAACTTACGCAACCTGTGATATTTCAGTTATATAAAAAATATAATGCGGAAAAGAAATAACATAGACACCAGAAGTTTTGTTAACGAGGAAACCGCAAATGCAGAAAAAACCCGGGATCTAGTCCAGATTTGAACACCACAATATATTAAGCTGCTACAAACACTAGCCTACTCCAAGTTAACTTTGTACTGGAATGTAGTTGAACCCTAACCAATCTCACACTGATCATGGTACAATCACGTTCCTTACGCCTCTAGAACCACGCCGGATTCTGCACACTTGATTCCCTTAGCTGATCTCACCCACAACTAAGAGTTGCTACGACCCAAAGTCGAAGACTTGATAAACCAATCTGTATCACACAGAAAAGTCCATTGAATAGATAAATATGTCTCCCACAGATATACCTATGAGTTTTGTTCCGTCTTTTGATAAATCAAGGTGAACATGAACCAATTGATACACCAGACTTATATTCCCGAAGAACAACCTAGTAATATCAATCATCTCACAATAATCTTAATAGTATGGTAGCAAAAAAATATATTGTGGAATCACAAACGATGAGACGAAGATGTAAATCTTGAGCAAATCTTAGAGAAGATAGTACTCAATACGGTAGAAAACAGCAAGATCAAAACACGCAACTACAGAGAAAATAGTTGAGTATGGATTCACAATCCCAATGAAGTCTTTAAGTCGTTAACCTACTGGGTTTGGGAAAAACCTAAGGTTAAAGGAGAATCAACTCTAGTCGCAACTAGTATCAAACAGGAGGTGTGGGGATTTGGTTTCCCAGTTGCTAGAGTTCTCCCTTATATATTCTTCAAATCAGGGTCTGCAATCAATGTTACCTTGGTAACAAAGAATTCAATATTCATCGTTAGATGAAAACCTGATTAGGCTCAAGCTAATATCTTTCAATCGTTAGATCAAACTTAGCTTGTTACACACAAAGAAAAGTGACTTCATTTTAGTTATGGGTAACCATACCTTAACGTTTACACCTTTGTTGGCTCAAAAATAGTTAACCAAAGTTAGCCGTATGAACACTTTCATATCAACCTTTTTCATCTCAAACATGACTAGTTCAAACGACTCAAATGAAACTAGTTCTAGAGTTGTTCAATTGCTTACATTCTCATAAAAGTATACAAGACACAATTGAAGCAAAATCGATTTTGATTCACTCGAATCAATTCATGAACATTATATCCACGGTTTGCAAAAGATTGCATTCCTTATTATATAAATGTATTAGTTCATTAACAAACCGATTTTAGAACATAACCTACTCAAGTATGCATACGGGTACGCATACCTAAGTGGCCGGACTAAGTTTGGGTTCGCCAGTATGCGAACGGGTACGTATACCTTCCAAACTCATTTGAATTTCCGGAACTTGAAACTCACGCCAGTACGCATACCGGTATATATGCATACAAAGTTCCCGAAATTTTATTACGCATACATGTACGCATACATGTACGCACACTATAGTTCCCGGACTTGGAATAACTTGCAACAGTTAGCATACAAGTACGCATATTGTGTTATATTCAATCATGGTTATTTGTTTTAAACTCCCATTTCAATCATTGAAACATTCTTAGAAGACAACAATAGCTGTCTCACACAAAATATTAGCTTCAAAGCAATTTTCAAGTGATCGAATGATCAATACGAAACATTCTGAGTATACATCAAATGACTGTCTCACACAAATCATGTAAGATGTTACAAGGCGATTTTCACATGATCATCTTTTGACTTTCGTGAAGAATATAAGATGAACTTGGTTAAAGTGAAAGCTTACAAACACATATTTCGAGAAATATGTAAGCGAGTTAAAATCAACTCGAAATATCAAATGTGTATAATCAAAGTCTATATAGATATACGACTTTTGTCTCAAATAGGATATAGAGTAGATAGACTTTTGAGTGATATATGAGTTCAAGTCTCCACATACCTTTTGTTGATGAAGTTCCACAAGCTCCCCTTAGTAGTTCTTCGTCTTCAATCGATGAATGATGTGAAGTCTAATGCTCAACTACACTTTCTATCCTAATCCGAGGCTTAGCTATAAGCAGACTAGAAATCAAGTCTATTAGTTTTGGCAACTAAACTTGATAAAAATCTTGAGATAGAAACGCTTCCGAGTTCGATCGAGCAGTGCTCTAACAATACCATGACATTGTATAACAATAAGAAAACAGTCTTGTGAAATTATTGTTATGGCTACGGATCTTAAACAACTATGATGCTGAGTTGAACACGTTCAGCACTAGAGTACTTGGAAGTGACGAAGATTTCGAGTAATGTTGAAGAACCAAGGAAATCAATCATTTGGATGAGAAGCTATAAAGTTTATTTATTTTGTAATCCATATGTATTGACAGTTTTGTCACTAAAATTGACAAAGGGGGAGATTGTTAGAGCATTGCTCGGTCGAACTCGCAAGCGTTGCTATCTCAAGCTTGTTTTTCAAGTTTAGTTGCCAAAATTATAAGTCTTTATTTCTAATTTACTTATAGCTAAGTCTCGGATTAGGATAGAAAGTGTAGTTGATCTTTAGACTTCACGGCGTTCATCGATTGAAGACGAAGAACTACTAAGGGGAGCTTGTGGAACTTCATCAACAAAAGGTATGTGGAGACTTGAACTCATCTATCACTCAGAAGTCTATTTCTATTCTATCTCCTATTGAGACAAAAGTCGTATAGCTATATCGACTTTACTTTATACACATTTGATATTTCGAGCTGAGTTTAACTCTCTTACATATTTCTCGAAATATGTGTTGGTAAGCTTTCGCTTTTGCCAAGTTCATCTTTATTCTTGACGAAAGTCAAAAGATGATCATGTGAAAATTGCATGGTAACATCTTACATGATTTGTGTGAGACAGTCATTTGATGTAGACTTGGAATGTTTCGTATTGATCTTTTGATCACTTAAAAATTGCTTTGAAGCTAATAGTTTGTGTGAGACATCTATTCCGCTCTTTTAAGAATGTTTCGATGATTAAAATGAGAGTTTAGAACTTTTAACTATTTATTGGATATAACACAATATGCGTACTTGTATGCTAACTGTTGCAAGTTATTCCAAGTCCGGGAACTTAGTATGCATACCCGTATGCGTACTGGTTCAACAGTTGAAGTTCGGGAACTTAGTATGCATACCCGTATGCGTACTGGCTTAACAGTTCAAGTCCGGGAATTTAGTATGCATACCCATTTGCATATTAATTCAACTGATGTTGGTCGTGAACGACAGTATGCGTACCCGTTTGCATACTGGCGAACTGACCAGCTCCAGGAACTCTAGGTATGCATACCCGTTTGCATACCTGAGTGGGTTAAATTCTAAAATCGGTTTATTCATGAACAAATACATATATATAATAAGGAATGTAATCTTTTGCAAACCGTGGCTATAATGTTCATGAACTGATTCGAGTGATTACATTGAGAAACAAATATATAACTCTTGGATATATTTTCCTTGATTGAGTCTGACTGTTAGTTGATTATCTTGGAAATATATTGGAGTTAGTCCATACAGATTCCCTAAACGAAATATTGGGTGTAGTTGTTAGACCCCCGCTTTTTCACTTCTTATAAGCTCATATCTAAGTTTATTGCTAGAAGAATGAAGAGCCTACTGGATAAAGTTATTTCTCCACTACAATCTGCTTATGTTCCGGGGAGACTTATTTCAGACAACATCTCACTTGCACACGAAATTATTCATACCTTAAAAAGGAAGAAGAGTGGTGAAGGTTTTCTAGCTTTGGTGGAGCTTTATTCTTGAAGTTATGAAGAGAACGGGTTTTGGAGAACAGTTTTGTGGCCTTATCTCTCATTGTATATCTACAAATGAAATATTAGTTCTACTCAATGGATCTCCTTGCTCTCATTTTCACCCTTCGAGAGGGATCAGGTAAGGCGATCCAATTTCTCCCTACCTCTTTATTATTACTATGGAAGCACTCTCAAGGTCCATGGTTGCAGATGAATTTCCTAAGAAGATAATAGGCATCAAAATAGCTAGAAGATCTCCTCCAATAAGCCACTTGCTATTAGCGAGTAATTGATTAATCTTTGTAAAGGCTAATTTGGATAACATTTAGAACCTTCAAAACATTCTGGAAGATTTTAGTGCATCATCATGCCAACTTCTTAACTATCAAAAATCCAATATTTCATTCAGTAAGAATCTTTCGCAAGGAGATGCTCAGACCATTATTGGTATTCTAAATGTTAGAAGAATGTCTGAGGATGAAAAATATCTTGGTATCCCATTATTTCTGAAAAAGAAAAAGAAAATATCTTTCAACTTTCTAGTGGATAATATGCAAAGAAGGTTAACTAATTGGATAGACAAGATTGAATCTCAAGCAGGTAGGTCTGTAATGGTTAAAAATGTTCTTAACACCATTCCAGTGCACCAAATGAGTTCATTCAAACTCCCATATGATACAGTCAACAAAATGAATTCCCTGCAATTACATTTCTTGTGGAATAAAAAGGAGAATAAAGGTCTATACTTAACCTCTTGGTCAGGTAACTGTCGTACACTAGCTGATGGAGGATTAAATTTCAGAGATTTGATACTATTTAATCAGGCTCAGCATGGAGACTCTATACAGTTAAAAACATCTTATAAGCTGGTTCACTTCAAGCTAAATACTTTATAACTCTAAACGCTCTTCACGCCCCTAAAAAGGAAGACTCAACATGGTCTTAGAAGAGCATTAGTTCTGCTTTGGGTTTCATATATAAGTGCAGTTTCTGGTCAGTGGGTAATGGTAAACAAATCCTGATTTAGAAAGATAAGTGAATCCTCAATACAGATGGTCCTCCTTCTTCAGCAAATAGTGACATTAATCCTGGCAGTTATACTTTTGTTGCTGAACTTATCGATCAAGAAAGGAAGGTATGGAAACAGGATATCATCAATCAACTATTTGACCAGGAAAAAGTTGCTAAGATACTTCGCATGAGAATTCCTCTAAACAATAAAGATAAGCTTATCTGGACAAAAACAAATGGTGGAAACTTCACAGTAAAGTCTGCCTATCATGTCCTCTACAATAACAAATATCATAATGGGGAAGATCAGTCAACCACTACAAGCAATAACATGTGGAAGAAAATATGGGAAATTGACGATATTCCAAGAATAAAACTTGTTCTCTGGAAGTGCACAAAGGATATTATTTTCTCTAAGGAAAGAATGACTAGAAGACTACCACAAGATATTGTTATGTGTTGTAGGTGCAAGGTTAACATCGAAACTACAATGCACATCCTGTTAGAATGTATGTATGCAAAAGCGGTTTGGTTTGGAGCAGGCTACATCATTCCTAATCAGCAATGGAATGACCCTAGAGACTGGATATCTACTTGGATTAATGTGCTTGACAGAAGGCTCTTAGAAAAAATGGCAGTGATCAATTGGTACCCGTGGAAGGATAGATGTGCTGCAGTTTTCAACAACAAACTTTCCTCTCCTCAGCAATCTCTACAACACATAAATATCTTTCTTAATGATATGACTTTAGTTAACAAACCTAGAAACAATTCAGTTAGGGCCATAGTCATTCCTAAATGGTGTCCACCTGATCTAGATGTTGTTAAAGTCAATACTAACGCTTCCTTTTGTCATATAACTTATGCTGAATTTTATGGACTAATATTTAGAAATTCTGCAGGTGCACGCCTCGAGGAGTGTTGCTTTCAATGGAGCAGCTGGATCTGAGAAGATGGAGTGTCTGGCAGTTTTAGCGTCTATAAAGATGGCTTTGGAGTTGAAGTTTCAGAAGATATTCATTGAGACAAATTATCTACCACTGGTGAAGACTATTCAAGGAGAAGATGCAGAAGTTCCTTGGGAGCACGAGGCATTCTGGAAGACATTTCTTTTCTTTTATTTTCTTTTGAGAGTTGGTTATGTACGCACACAAACAAATTAGCTAATAAGTGTGTTGATGAATTGGCAAAGTATACCCGTAAGGAAGGTATTTCTAGCACCTGGCTTAGAATTCCTCCTACATTCTTGTTAAGAACTATCAATTAAGCACGACAGTGCCTAAGTAATCTAAGTTTTGTTTGCATCAAAAAATATATATATATCAATCAAACCAATCGCAATTGTTGGGACAATTTGTTTCAAAGGTTTGTGAAATTAGTCAGGAACCAGGCGCAACTTTGCGAGCATTTATGCTATAATTTTAACCATGATCATCGTGGACTGTCCATCTAAGAATGAGTGAGCAACTTTGATGATTATCAATTTGTGAAAAAACGGGGGTCTAACAACCTCACCCAATATTTGGCTTAGCAATATATATAGACTGACTCCAATATACTTTCAAGAGAATCAACTAGACAGTCTGACTCAATCTTAATAAAAAAGTATATCAAAGAGTTGTATCTCAATTTCTCAATTCAATCTGTATTCAAGCAAATAAGGATTTGCGAGCCTGGTTGAATATAAGAGAAATAACTTGAACGGGTACCAAATACCAATGTTCAAGGATCAATCAATTTCAATCAACAACCAAAGGTTGGATTTGTCAATTGATCGATTCAACGCAAAACTTGTGATATTTCAATTATATAACAAAATATAATGCGGAAAAGAAATAACACAGATGCCAGAAGTTTTGTTAACGAGGAAACCGCAAATGCAGAAAAACCCCGGGACCTAGTCCATATTCGAACACCGCATTGTATTAAGCCGCTACAGACACTAGCCTACTACCAAGCTAACTTTGTTCTGGAATGTAGTTGAGCCCTAATCAATCTCACACTGATCAAGGAACAATCGCATTCGTTACGTCTCTGATCCCAGCAGGATACTACGCACTTGATTCCCTTAGCTGATCTCACCCACAACTAAGAGTTGCTACGACCCAAAGTCGAAGACTTGATAAACAAATCTGTATCACACAGAAAAGTCTATTGAATAGATAAATATGTCTCCTACAGATATACCTACGAGTTTTTGTTCCATATTTTGATAAATCAAAGTGAATAGGAACCTATTGATAACCCGAACTTATATTCCCGAAGAACATCCTAGTATTATCAATCACCTCACAATAATCTTAATCGATTAACGAAACAAGATATTATGGAATCACCAACGACGAGACGAAGGTGTTTGTGACTACTTTTCTCTCTTGCATATCAAAGATATAAATCTCAAGCCAATCTTACAACTCTACTCAATCACGATAGAAAACAACAAGATCAGATCACGCAACTACAAAGAAAATAGTGGGGTCTGGCTTTACAATCCCAATGAAGTCTTTAAGTCGTTAACCTACAAGGTTTCGTGAAAAACCTAAGGTTAAAGGAGAATCGACTCTATCTATACAACTAGTATCACACAGGAGGTGTGGGGATTAGGTTTCCCAGTTGCTAGAGTTCTCCTTTATATAGATTTTAAATCAGGGTTTACAATCAAAATTACCTTAGTAATAAAGCATTCAGTATTCACCGTTAGATGAAAACCTGATTAGATTCAAGCTAATATCTTTCAACCATTAGATCGAACTTAGCTTGTTATACACAAATGAAATGTACCTTCATTTAGGTTTGAGTAACCGTACCTAAACGTGTACACTTAGTCGGTTCAACAATAGTTAACCAATGGTTAGCCATATGAGCACTTTCATATCAACCTTATTCATCTTTACCATAACTAGTTCAAATGACTCAAATGAACTAGTTTGAGAGTTGTTCAATTGCTAAGATCTCATAGAAGTATATAAGACACAATCGAACCAAAATCGATTTTGATTCACTCGAATTAATTGATGAACATTATAGCCACGGCTTGCAAGGATTGTGTTCCTTATTATATAAATGTTTTAGTTCATGAACAAACCGATTTTAGAAAGTAACCTACTTAAGTATGCGATCGGGTACGCATACCTAAGTAGCCGGACCGAGTTTGGTTACGCCAGTACGGGTACGTGTACGCATACCACTTCACGCTTCCAAACTCCAGCAGAAATTCACGGACGTGAAACTTCTGCCAGTATGCGTACGGGTACACATACTTTCCCGAGTTTCCAACAACCGCCGGTACGCGTACGGGTACGCATACTTTAGGTTCCCGGTTTTGGACTTTTATACAAATGTGAGAACACACTATGTTTATACCCAAACATGGTTACTTTTTCTAAACTCTCATTTCAATCATTGAAACTTTCTTAGAGGACGTTAAAATAGTGGTTATTCACAAACTATTAGCATCAAAGCGATTTTCAAGTTATTGAAATAATATGACTTTCGTCACGAGTGGCCAAAGAGAAAGCTTACCAACACATATTTCGAGAAATAGATAAGCGAGAAAAACTCGGCTCGTAATAGCAAATGTGTATAATTGAAGTCTATATAGCAATACGAATTTTGTCTCAAATAAGAGATAAAGTAGATAGACTTTTGAGTGATAGATAAGTTCAAGTCTCCACATAACTTTTGCTGATGAAGTTTCACAAGTTTCCTTGAGTAGTTCTTCGTCTTCATTCGATGAACGCCGTGGAGTCTAAAACTCAACTACACCTACTATCCTAATCCGAGACTTAGCTATAAGTATACTAAAAATCAAGACTTATAGTTTCGGCAACTAAACTTGACAAACAAGCTTGAGATAGCAACATTTGCGAGTTCGACCGAGAAATTCTCTAACAATTTGAATGACTCAGTTTTAAATAATCATATCAACTTATTGTGTATTTATATCATCATAAACTGTGGCTCGTACCTAATTTTTGGAAATTAACGACAAAGAAGTCACGAAGAATGATACGAAATCTTCAAGGAAAACGTGTATGGTTTCAATGTTAATTAAGTGTTATGTAATGAGAATATGTTTTTTAATCAAATGTTACTTCTAATTAATATTTAATGAAATGTAAAACCGTTTTGGATTTGAACTTTAATTCTGAGATAGTTTTCATTTGAAAATTAGATCTAATCTACTCATTTCTACGACCAAAATTCAACTCTCCAATGGCTGGACTAGAAGTGTTGTTTAACAGAGCAAAGATTTATGGTTTAGTAGAAGTACCATGTTGAGTACAATCAAAAAAATCATCTCCATAACCTTGAAAAGGAATCTGAGGAGGAACATGAGCGGGGGAGAAACACTATAGCAATCCGCAAACAAGTGAAATCTTTCGGATGTGGCAATCGGGGTAAAAGGAATAGTTTTCCGAGTTACTTCAAAGTTAACTCGGAAATACATTAGCTGGGACTCATTTTATCACTAATAAACTTGTTTTAGTTGTTTTTGGAAGAATAAGCTCTTGTGGAGAATTGGCTCGAAAAATGTTATTTGCACCCGGAGGACACGTGTTATTTGGACTCTCAGTTTTGGATAAGGGTCACCTCAATTGATAAGGGGAACCCACCTGATTTTCGCACCCTAGCAGCTGGTTAAGGGGCACCTTCATCTTCTTCGTTTGAATTTCCAGTTTTGGCAGGGAAAATGGCAGCAAAATTAGGGTTTCGATTTTGGAACTGTCGACTGAGACTCAATGGCTGAAATTTAATGGGGATCTTCCTTTGGGTTAAATAGGCTTGGTAAGGTCTTTCTAGTGGAACGAATTTGGCTAGAAGGATCAATTTGAAGGCACAACATAAAAAGTAATTTTGGCGGGAAAGTGCAGGTTTGAATTTTCTCACCTGCGAAGGTTGCTGTTTTTGATTCGGGAGATTTCTAAAGATATTCAGTCGTTCTAGTTGGTTTGTTTGGGCCTATTTGGACTAAACAGGGTTGGTAAGGTCGATTTATTCGAAAGAGTTGGGCTGGACATTCGTGTGAGGCAAAACAAAGTCGGAAATATACTCGGAATTCTGTTGAGAAGATTTGGATCAGTTGTAGTGAGATTCGACTGGTCAAACGAATTACAACCACCTGTTATGATCAAACAGGGAAGGTATGTGTCTCAGTTTCGAAGAAAAAGGAAAGCTACATGCGAACACGAGATAAACAGGGAACAGAGTTTCGTGAGATTTTGAGAGAATATTAGGAGATTTTCAAGGGATTGTTGGCTGCAACTTTGTTGATAACTAATTAATAGGTGGGTGTAGATGGGGGAAAACGATTTGCTGGTTTTTAAGGAATTGAGGAGACGACCGTACGAAGGAGACTCCTCGAACTGAGCGAAATGTTAAACCTCACATAGATGCACCGCTGCAAAGGGGGTGCTTTAGATTCGAGAGATCAATATGTAGTACTCCGGAATAAATCAAGACAATGCCCGTTCTAGAGTAAATTCGGTCACAAGAGAGGATGGGTTGATCTGTAGGAGGGAAGCTGGGAAATGTGTGGAATCAATGGTAATCAAAGATTGTGGGTGTGTGAATTCTGAATATGATAAGCTCTGAATAATTGAAATTGATCAATTGAGAGTAGTTGCTCAATTGATGAGTTGATGATCCCGTGTTGTCGATGAGACGTGAGATTGATGATACTGATGATGTTGATGATTCAATCATGATTCAGAGACTTATTTATATTGCTGGAATTTTAGACACCATGATTCCATGAAGTGTGACAGTTGATGGAATCAAGGAGTGGGGAAGTGGAGATCGTGTTTGAAACCAGTTGCTCAACGTGTGGAGACTTGGTCGATTTTCCACCCACTACCTCGTGAATTCCTTCAACTGATTACACGACTTGCTCACATTCCATCATGTGTTTGAACACACGTGCCTTAGACCGCCAGACCAAAAACCCTAAGTGATATCCCCCAAGTGACACGATTGACGTCTCGTGGTTTGTTAGTCAATTGATGACTTCGTGGTTTGATGGGACGATGAGTCCATGTAGTCGTTGAGTTGAACATGATGTTCTGAAACTCATGAGTTGAACACGTCATGAGACAGAGGTATAGTTCTTACGATGAAGTGAGCAAGTATTGCTCATTCGATGGATCGCTGAATATTGATTGTTGAACCAATATTAAGCAAATATTCCTCATCTGAGCAAGTGCTGCTCATGTGATGAATTGTTGAATATTTGATCGTCTGAGCATGTGTTGCTCATCTGATGGATTACTGGTCGTTAAACCGAGCATAATTAATAAAATTAATGACCATGAGGTCGTCATTGTAGATTATTAAGGTTAGAATCTGAAATGATGATCCTTGGATTCAGAAACCCTAATTTGATCAATTGATGATCAATTCATGGTTCGTCAGAATTTCAACCATGGGACGAAGGAGGGAGCGACTACATGGGACCGTGAATCAACCATGTAGTGTTCATATGCTCACGTGAGCACATACGAAGAACTCCTGAAGAGTTGACGATTTGTTGGTGGAAGAATGATTAAATGCTGGTTTAATCATTTATTCAAAAAATGCTCGTCCGAGCCTTAGGTGAGAAAACCTAATTAATTATGACGAGGCGAGGGACCGACCATGGAGTCATGAAACCGGCCCTGGGTTATCCCGTGACCGCCTGACGATCACTTCATGAAAATCCAAAGTGTTTGGGAGAGTTTTGGACCTAATACGAGCAATTGTGCAAATTAGGTCAAAACTGTGAAAATTGATGGGACCGGCTTCCGTGATCCAAAGATCCAATCTTGGTGGGTCAATATAGCGTGCTCATGTCCCCAAGGCGTCCGAGTCTCAGTCCTGAGAATTTTGATATTTTCTGGCATGCAATTGAGCATCCATTCGAGAAAATATGTCAAAATTAGGGTTTCGACGAAACTGAGGAAAAAACACCATGAGATGATGAAAAATAATTATAAAATAAGGAATGAGGAGGCGTGGGACCGCCGTGGCCAAGGCATGGTCGGCCTGTCGTGACCACGGTCCGGTGGTGCCTTTTTCTTAATTTTATAATATTTTGATGATTTTATGAAAAATTCATGAATTTGAGAAATTTGATGAATTTTGGGAGTTTCCATGAATTTAAGGAGTTTTCATGAGTTCAAGGAAGCAAAAGATATTAAAATAATAAAACAAGGGTGGGTGGGACCGTGGAAGGCATGACTGGCCGGCCAGGGCTCGGTCCCACAAGTTTCCCTAATTTTATAATGATTTTATGAAAAATTCATGAATTTTGAGAAATTTGATGAATTTATGGAGTTTCCATGAACTGAAGGAGTTTTCATGAGTTCAGGGAAGCAAAAAAATATTAAAATAATAGAAAACAAGGGCGTGTGGGACCGTGGAGGCATGGCCGGCCAGCTTGGGCCCGGTCCCACGAGTTTTCATAATTTTTTAAATATTTTTTAGGTATTTTTGATGATTTGAGGGAATTTTTCCTAATTTGAGAGAAATACCATGAAATCAAGGAATTTGATGAATTCAAGGAAAACTAATAATAAAATAATAAAAGAAAGGGGCGTGTGGGATCAGCTAGGGCATGGCCGGCCGGCCAAGGCCTGGTCCCACAAGTTTTCATAATTTATATTATTTTATTATTATTTGATGATTTGTGCAAAAATACCATGAAATCAAGGAGTTTTTTCATGAAATTAGAGAAATAATAATAATAATAATAAAATAATAAGAAACCGTGAGTGTGGGGCCGGTTGGACAATGGTCACGCCCCACACTCCTTTCCTTAATTCTATATTATTTTTTATGGATTTATGGAAGTACCATGAAACCGAGGAGTTTCCTCTAGACGAAGGAAATTTGATAAAATGAGGGAATTTTTATCAAATCATGAAAAATAATAAAAATGCATTAAAATATAAAACTGGCGTGGGATTGACCACGACACGGTCGATTGGTCGTGTGTCCGTGCTCCCGGCACCTTGGTCAATATTTTAATTATTTATTATTTTCTTCTCTATTTTGCATAGGTTCATCGTTTCGTTGTATTTTTTGAAATACTCGTTCGTGCGGTGACTGTTAGTGTATCATCGTTGAATACACCTTCACCATTTGAATCGGGGCTTACTTAGAGGTAGCTCACATGCCCGGTTGTTGATTATTCATTACTAATTGTGGAATTCGGTGGAGAATAATTCACAAAACTGAGTAATAAAATGTTTATTATTAATTCATAGGATCAGCTGAGGATTCGACTATGAATTCAGAATAATAAAGTGAGCATTACCATTCCATGGGATCGTAGATTCGACCTTAGAATCGGAGTAATTAAGATTTATCTATTACCATTTATGAGACCAGTTGTGGATTCGATCATGAAATCAGAGTAATGAGATAATATAGTTATTGATATTCTATGAGATCAAGTGGTGGATTCGATCATAGAATCAGAAAAATTGTTATTTCCATTCCATGGGACCAGTCGTGGATTCGACCATGGAATAAGAGCGATTGTAATTAGGAATAATTAACTTTGTGGCTCTATACTAGCAGAGCAAGATGTCTAGGAGCATTAATTATCCTGATACGAGCTTGCCGATAAGTCATATCCTTTATATAGTCAGGGTAAACTTGTTGTTTGTTCCTGAAGACGTTATCGCTCTATACTAGCAGAGCAAGCTGTCTAGAAGCCGTCCATCACGTGATGCTATATAGAAATAATCACTGAAAGTATTCAGTATTCATGAGATATGCCGTTGTCCAGTCGTGAGACTTCATATCTACATGTACTCTGAGAGAATGTACTCTCTGTTGAGAATTCGATGAGAGACTCATGTCTCGATACTCACGTCTGATTGCTGAATCAGAGTTTCGTATGATTATGAGTTTACTAATTTAGCCTTTGTCGAAAATACACCATCTACATTAAGTCCCCTGCTTACTGAGGAAAGTTGTGTTCCTCAGTCAGCATTAAATGGTGATTTTCCGGCCATAAATAATAATACCAGTAATTGAACTTAGTCATAAGTTGAGACGTTACCGGATTTAGAGAGAACGAGCAAACCATGACTTGATGAAGGCTTCAATGTCATGATTGGATCATCGTTTGATGAGCATAAATTGATGTTGGACCGCTGGTTTGGATGACGAGTCCGTGGTCGGTTAGGATTCGCGGGTCGGACCCAATAAGGAAATCCTTAGAAAATTAAGTTTTGGAAATAAAATTGATATAAAAGGGATTAGTCCTTTTTTTTTCCTTCACACAAGGCCAGCACCTTCATCACCTCAGCGCCTTCACGCCAGCAGCAGGAGAAGATCGTCGGGCGCCGCCACCGCCGGCCAAATTCCGGCCGACCAGGTACGTGTATTTTTTTGTTTGTTTGTTTTCTGATGTTTATGATTCTCATGAGTTTTTCATTCTTTGATCATGATGAAGTTATATACATGTGTGTATATTAGTGTGAGTTTTATGAAAAAACCCTCGTTTTTGAAAACGTATGTTCGTTCGATCGTTAGTTTTGAAAACTAACTATAATCCCTGATTTAGGAGAGATTTTTTTTTTAATATGAACCTAGGTCCAGTTATAAAACTTAGTGTGTGAGCTTTCATGTATACCAAGGTTTCATCATAAAAGAAGTGAATTTTCATGAAATCGGAATAATCCTTCGTTTTAAAGACAAATAACGATGACACGAAGGAAAATATGGATGATGAATTTGTGTCCAGTGATAAAAAATTTCTTATGAGCTTTCATGTAAATACAAAACTTTATCGTATGTATGATATGTGAGCTTTCACAATATTTTTGAAATAAACCTTCGTTTTAAAGACAAATAACGACGATACAAAGGAAAAATAATTTTTTTATATATATATATATGCAGCCGTGACATATATTGTGAAAAATATGATGATATATTTTATTTTCATGAGTTTATTTACATTAAATAAAATCCTTGAGAGTTTATGTATGCAAGTTGCATTAATTGTTGTTTTTTTCGAAAAATCAGAAACGTGGGTTTTGAGGAACCTTCGTAGATAGACAATATATTTATGATGAAATATTTTATTATTGTAAACTTCATGGGTCAGTTGTGTGAATGTTCACATTATGAAAATGGTGTCCGTGATTTCATGAAAAATAAGTTTCGGAAATTAAATAAAGTTTCGTTTTTGCAGTTTTCGAAGAGACGAACGATTTTTGAGGTGTTAACTCTAGTATTACTATAACCATTGTTAGTGGAAGTGTAAAAGGTAAGAGTTAAGAGTTACCATTTTTTGCTTGTATTTCCTTGATTTATATCTGGACGGCATACTGAAGTAGAATGTAGTGTGAACCTTTTCAGCTACTTAGCAAAGATGTCCAATTCCCAAGCTGAAGACGCCTCGAGGGAAGAGATGTGCTTTGATGATGGTATCTCCAGAGATGAGACATGTATGGATGAAACTTCCGTTGGGGGAGACTAAGACGAAATCTCTGGGATTAAGAATGTCCCGGACATAGATGATGCATTCTTTGAAAAAGATATCCCAGGAGATGAGCAACATTTGAAATCCCCAGTGTACCGTCTTTTGATAAATCCCAGAACTGTTACTTAGAAGAATTTGGTGACTCCTAAGACAGTGATTCGATTTTGTCTTGAACGAGGGGTCTTCGCCTCATCAATCATAGAGTTTAAGCTTTCTCGACGACCTTTGGAGAAATTTTCCGGCTGGGCAAGGCATATGTTGGGTTTTCCTCATGTGAGGACTATGCTCGACCAGGCGCAGGTGACGAGAGTTATTCAAGCTTCTGGAGAGTTGTTCATTTATCATGACGCAAGTGGTATTGTGGCTCTGTTTGCTCGCTGGTGCATTCCCACTCACACTTTCATATGTAGATGGGGAGAGTTTACCATTACCTTGGAAGACGTGGCGGCTCTGATGCATCTCCCGATCACGGGCAATCTTCCTGGGGATCTTTCAGATGAGGAGACCATCGTTTCTCATGTCTTGACAGGTGCTATGGAGAAAGCGAATAAGGCTGGTAGTAAAGGATGCTATGCTTCCTGGTTGACACACTGGTGGCCCAAAGACGAGGTTTTTGATAAACCCATCGACGGTATGTTACCCATTGATGCTTTCTTATGTTTATGGTTGTTCAGAGACGTTTTTGAAGACAGTGGAAACTTGTTGAAGCCTTTTGTGATTCCCTTTGCTATTAAGATGTCTCAAGGTGAGCAACTTCCGATAGGTAGTTTATTCTTAGGCTCCTTGTATTACAAAGTGGACTCCTTGATTATAGACTCCAGTGTGTCGAACGGCTCTATGAAGATCGAGTGTTATGCCAACACGATGTTTCTTCAAGCTTTGATGTGGGAGCATTTTAAGAATTATGCACCTACTCCACGTAATGTTCTGCAAGGACCGAATACTGATGCGCCCCATACTTTCCCTGAGAAAGATAATGCTAGGATCATGCGTTGGTCCACCAAGCAGCCTCGTTCTAAAATACGTTTTATTGATGTGTTAGATGAAGAATCTGAGTTCAATTTTCGCCCGTGGGTGTCAGTCACTGATTATGTTTCTCAGCCGATGACTTTCAATACTGGAGAAGGCACGAGTTTGACGTCTGGTGTGCATCTTAGTGATGGCGAAATATCTTTCATGTTGAGTTGCACTCCTGGTCATTTGCTATCAGTCATGTTGATGGAGCAGCTCGACAGATGGGTATGGATCAGTGTGTTCCAACCATACAGAGAAGGAAGCCATCAGTTGAGCAACTCAGGACTCATTTGGATCATACTCACGTGGAAGGGAGTAGCTACTGGTTTCCTGGTTCTGATAGATTCGCCTATGTAACCCCAGGTTATGTAGAATTCTGGGACCAGCAACTTGGGCGTTTGCGTGGCTTTGTAAGATTTACCAGACCTCCATTCAAGGATCTTCCTTCGGCTGAGATGATTTCCAGTCGACCAAGATTGAAGTATCTTTCTGGTGATAAGCGAAAGTCGTCTCCAGGATGCTCTCAGGTATGTTTCTTCATATAATCTTCACGAAATTATAAGAACTGTATTCTGATTATATTACTGGATTTCACCACAGGACGGTCGTAATATACGACCTCGAATCGGTGTAGATTTCTCAGAGACTGAGGAGGTTATTCATGGCGGAGAAGGCAGGCATAAAGGTTATAAGTTGTTGCCTAATACCGTAAAGTCCCCAGTTGGTGCTTTGGTGAGTTCCCAATATTTCTCACTGTGACTTTCATTGCTATTAGCATTAGAATCATGAAGCCAACGTTGTTAATTTTGTCGCAGAATTTTACTCCATCAAGTCTTGAAGGTCTTCAATTTTCTGCTACTGAACAAGCAATTGCTGATTTGAGTGACGAGGAAACTGTAAGTATTTCTTCACATGTTCAAATGTAGTGCTTCATGGATGAAAAAATTGATTGTAAAGGACGTGTACAGGAGGATGTCGTCATGGAGATGGAGAATTCTGGAACTCAATCATCCTCTGGGAAAGAGAATGGAGGTAATTCCCAAGATTCGAAACCGGATGGAAGTGATGTTCCTCTTGTCGTTGATGTTGACAATTCCAACCCCTTGGACACTTTGGAGACTCCTCAAGTAAGTATATATCTTGTATATTTTTCATAGAAGTATAAAAGTGCTGACTTGTGAATGAATGAATGAGAACCCATGTGAATATATGAAAACTTAGTCGAACTTCATCGTCAGAAAATTCAGAACCCAGCTTTTAGTAAAAACGCTGTAGAATCTTTGTCCGGAGTCGGATTTTGATGATCTGGATGTGAAAATTCAATCCCGGAAAATTTCCAAGGTTTATCAAAGAAGATTTTTAAGTTTTGAGCACGTTCAGAGCTTGAAAAGGGCGAAATAGTAAACTTCTAGGAGACTTCCAGAAATTTTTCAGATTGCGCATCACTTGATATTTTGGCCACCTCTAACCGCTCATTCATTGGATTGTCATGAAATTTTGACATGTCATAGAGGACATCCATACAAAGAGAATGGAATATGACCCATCCTCGGATTCCTTGTAGATTTATCCCAGTTAGTCTCCTAGTACAGGGCAGAGTTCAGTTTCTTCAGACGGACTCATCGTAAAATGTGTTTTCATGACTTTCATGTTATTTGCTCGTGCCTTAAATGTAGTATGATGAACCTTGATGCTGTTGCCTTGATGGTATGATGTGTTTCATAATCTCCTTTGGATTCGTGACTCTAACCTCATGCAATCTTCGTATTAGGTGCTAAATACCAAAGTTGAGGATGCTGGAGCTAACGATGATAATCCTAACCATTCCAGAGTTATTGATGAAGAGACAACCATCCCTGTATTTCAAGGCCATGAGAGGGTCTCTACTGATGTTATGGAAACACATATGGTTTTTGCCTCAGTGATAGAAGAAACCGAGACAGCGGCGGAGAATACCGAAGGAACTGTTGCTTTAGTCGTGGGAGCCACTCCAGTGACCGAGAACCATATAATAGTGTATGAATATCCAACTTCAGGGGTCTCTTTCGATCCCCCCTTTAACACTTCACTCCCGTATCATGAACTGGTCGGTGGATTCAACGTTCCTATTGGACATGCACGCTTGTATGAGACGATATGGAAGAAATTCGGCCATATGATCGTTGACAGGAACTCTGGGCGTGGTTACGCTTTAATAATGCAAGTAGGCGTTATATTGCGTGTTGTGAGTGATATGCATACGAGACCCAGGAATACTGTGACTCCAGATATACTCTTTGATTGGGAGTTTAACTTGGAGAATTCAGAAAGACTTGCCCTCAACGTGAAATGGCTTCGTAAGCAAATAAACGTTATCAAGGATTCATGTGAGAAGAACATACCCTTTCCGAACGATGCTGTGAAGGAGAAGGAGGACAAGATTGCCAAGTTGACGGAGGAGTTGAACAAGGAGAGGGCGGTTTTGCAAATCTTGAAGGATGCTGATGAGCGAAAGCCTTTTCTTGCTGATCTCTTGAACTTCTGAATTTATGAGAGATGTGAGGTTTATACTTGGGTTTTTGATATTTAGATGGTTTTGGATTGACTGATGGTTGAGGATTTTCTTGTAGATTTGATAGAGATTTTCTTTTACGAAATATGAACTGAATTTTGATAAATTGCTGAATTCAAAGCAAGTATTGCAAATGTTTTGGAGGAATTGAAATACAAATGAAAGAAAATCCTAAATGTTAAATCCCAACACCATGAGTGCTTCAAACGCCCAATACCTTAAATGTCCAATAATTTCAGAATAAACGCCTTGAGCCAACTTTCGTGAATTACTGATAGGGTTCTGCCATCTGTGTTGGTCAATTTGTAGTATCCTCCGGCCACGGATTCAGTGACCATGAATGGTCCTTCCCAATTGGAGTTCCTTGTAGAATGAAGACCGCGCTGAACTGCTTTGAGAACCAGGTCCCCTTCATGAAACTTGTTAGGCTAGGTCGATCATGCCTTGAATATCTTCCGCTGATTCGGAATTCCCTGTTTGATGGAATTCCTCGATTGTGGCTCGTATGGACACTCGCGCGGAAGAGAGTATCCAGCATAGTGTTGATCATGCTTAGCCAAGTCTTCAGCAATAAACCTCTCGATGGAGTGACCGATTTGAAGAAGTTATTAACCCAACCATTGAGTGTAATACTGCTGAGGTGAATTCACCCACTCGTAGCTCTTAATGACTGCTAAATTATTCATGGGGAGAAGTCCATGGACCATAGTGGCGTATTTGAACATTGGTAATATTGGAGCAAGAGGAGTAATAAGACTTGCCTGAGCTCGAAACCTTCTGACAAAGGTGTGAGGATTATCTCAAAGTTCCTGCGTAAGTCCCATCAGAGTTTTTACTTCTTCCAGATGCTTAAACGGTGGTGCGTCCTCTGCTTCGTCTTCCGACTCGGAATCCTTGTCGATGACAGGATGTGTTGAAGGCATCGTTGTCCTTTCAGCATGAATCCAAGTTGTCCCAAGGACCATGTCGTATCCAGGGTCTTCCCGGATTATGAAAAACTTGGCCTCAGTGCAGATCGATCTTTCCGTAATTTTGAAGGTGATGAAGCCGTATGCGTTTCTGGAGATTCCTTCGTGGTCCCTAATTGTTATGGGAGCGTGGGTGGCTTCCCGTAGAGTAATACCAGCAGCTCTGAGAGTCTTCAAAGGGATGATGTTGACGGCGGTACCAACATCGATGAACGCCCTCTTGAACTCATTTCTTTTAATGTGCACTATGGTGAGCAGTCCCCAGTCATACATTTTTGTGTCGGTGGTTGAAGGTTCGGTGGTAGTCTCTTGGATGAGCGGACGTCTTCCGGACACGATGTGGTTCAGTGCAGCAAACATGTCTTTCCTTTGAGCTTTCGAAAGATACAACAGCTCGCAGACATGTTCGATCATAGATTGGACCGTTTCCTTGACAGGAGGTTCGGAGATGGTAAAAGTTCTGACTGGGAGGGGGTTTTTGTGCACCCCTTCAGTCCCCAGGTTGAGCTCTCCTGATTCGACCTTTTCTTTGAATATGCGCTTCAAAATTTTGCAATCACTCATGGGATGGCTGACATATCTATGGAAGCGACAATATCGAGGATTTTCCATGGCCTCTTCAGTTGGTTCCTTCTTGACATAAGGAAATTTTATTGCGCCGTCTTGGATCCAGGCATCGAGTACTTCATTAACTTTTTCCATTGAACAGGGAAAAGCAGGTGCTTCTGGATCTTCCGTATGCTGAGGAGGGATTTTTGAATTCTCCTTCTTGTGTGTCTTTGAAGGGGTGGATGATAGACGCATTTATGTGTCTATTTTGTTCTCAATGTTCTGTATTGTTAGACTCGATTAAGTACTTATTGTGTTATTTTGTGTTCTTGTAGGAAATTTTAGAGAAATAAGCCCTTGCGGCGAAATGGGCTCAAAAAGCAGTGTTTTACACCCCGGAGAAATGTACCGTAGGCACCCCAGAAATGCACCGGAAGCGTCCCAGAAATGTCCCGGAGGAACCCAGAAAAATTACTATTTCCACCCCAATTTATATTCGCACCCCAGCACTCTGGATAAGGGGCACCTTCTTCAACAATTTGAATTTTTGTTTTTGGCGGGAAATGAAGTTTTCAACTGGCAGAATTTTGATTGTCAAAATGAATGGGTTAGAGTGAGATTCAATCGCTGAAAATTGGCAGAAAGATGTGATTTGGCATAAGGAACAAAGTTTGGGTGGTGGTTTCGATTAAATTTGGCTGGAATACGTGTTTTGATTCTCGAGTTCAAAACAGGGCAAGCATGCACTGGAGGATGATAATCACGCGTCATGGAGAGTTATGGACGTGTTCTGATGATGTGGAATGGCTCGAGCATCACTTTGGGTCGTGAAGAATCGATTTGGAGCGTGGAGGGAGGAAGTTTACACAAGAATTTCCAAGTTTGGTAAGAAAATATTCGGAAAATATTGTTATTCACTGCCCGCATAATGAAGAATTATATTGGAGTTATTGGCGAGATTTGGAGCTGTTGTTGGGTATAAATAGGCTCTTTGGGTCTACTAGAGAGGGTGTCGAGAGTTTTGGGAGTCGATAGGAGGGCCAGAGAAGCAGAAATCAAGAGTTTTCAGAACTCTGCTGCTGCTGCTGCTTCTGATGAAGAACGTGAAGAACACGAAGAACGGACCGGCCAGAGCAGTCGTTCTTCAACTATAACAGCGACAGCGGAACGTGGGTCGTAGTTTTCCCAAGACTACAACACTTAAGAGATATCGTTTTTTGTAACGGGTTATGCAACGATTATAAACGTTGCAAACACCTGATTTTCACCATTTTCTCTCCGTTTCATAATTGTGAACCATTTTTGAGCCATAATAAATTATTTTGAGAGCATTTCTACTATGATGAGTTAATTCCCTCGTAACCAAGGCAATGGAGGAGGAAGCTATTCACGCAACAATAAATGGGTAACTATTTCATTAATTATATAATTCACCTAATCGTGCTTTTTGCAGAGTTTTAAATTGTTTGAATGATTGTCTTAATTATTTGTTATTCAGTGTTGATAGGTTATGCTTGGTTTAATTCTTGATAATCTATGCTTAAGGTTTCAAATAAGTTTTGAGAATCTTGTATGATTGATAGTGAATTAAAGATAAAAGATGACTTAAGAATTGAATAGAGTTTTGAAATATTTATCATTCAATTTTGCATAATAGTGGAATCTAGTGTCTTGGTTACCTCTCGCACCCATTGTTAATAATTTGTATATAATTTATTAAATCTTTAAAGTTATCCTTCACAAGTCGAGAGTTTGAAACCTTACTACTACAAACCCATTAAATCTTTAATCATTTTGGCACCGACGACGTGGATTTTGTGCTTAGGAGTAGAATTTTTTAGGTTTTTATTATTTTTTTACTATTATTTGTTCCTTTTTACGTTCTTTTTGTGTCTTTGATTTACAGGTTCGAAGTGGAATACTAAGGACTTGGGAACAAAAAGCTTTAAGCTAAAAGCTAAAATCTAAAAGAAAAAAAAAAAAAAGACATAATTTTTTTAGGATTTTGTAAATAGGCTCTATTTTCATAATTTTGTAATTTTTGGACTTTTTATTTGGACTTTATTCTGGACAATTGGACTTTATTGTTTTTTAACCTACGGAAGGGTATTATTATAAAAAAAAAAAATTATAAACTGTTTGTGCAGGGAAGGACGACGATTACTATATCGCCCGGCCCCTCGGGTTCGTAACATGACATAGGAGCGGGCCCAGTCGACCTTTCAACGGTTTCATCCCCCGTCTGGTACGAGGAGGTGGGTAAGTCCATCGAAACACTCGCGAATCTCTGTCCGGTTTTACTGTATTCCTAAGGTGATTCATTGATTGGGACGAATTTGTAGTTTTTAAATTCCAGTAAAGGGCAAGGCCTGGCCAATACAAGGATAAGGGTTCGGATTTCATCACCGCTCCCTTCTTTCCCGCCTTAGGGAAAACGAAACCTAACGCGAAATCAAGCTTTAAAATTTGGAATAGAACGAGGACCCGATAGGGTAACGAGCTAATAGGAAACTCGTTCGAAAAATATTGGGTGCTCTTTAAGACACTTCAAGTTTATGATGGTTTTGTGAGTTGAATGCGTGACTGCGCCGCCTTCTAATGCGGTGAGGGCTTGGGTATCAAGATCTACTAAGCTTCCCTCGCCTCGATTCAACGTACTTAGCTCGGATTGATTCCAGAAGGGTGTGCTTAAATTATAACGAATTCCTTTCGAAGGAAATAGAACGCTGGTCTAGAAAACAATCTAAGTGGAGCCATATTCTTTTGTTTGCTAGAAATCTTTTAGGTTTGTTTTGGTGGATTAAGAGTCGGCCTGGTTTGTGGTTGTGTAGAATTCCCTGCAATTAAGAATGTCGAACTGGTATGATTAGAAGCCAATACAATGAGTATCGACCTGAATTTGAATATGGACATCATCAGTTTATGACCATGGTGGGAAATATAGTTGGGAACGCCAACCTTTTCAAGGTTATGGTTCATAAACCATAGTGAGCCCAATTACTATCCACACAACGAATTGGTCTTACGAGCAAGAAAATCAGGAATATTATAGTACTAGTCATGCGTTTTTGGAAAATACTTAAAAAACTAGTCCTGATTATGACATTTCTAAACCTGTTCAATCTCTAGAAGAAGAAACCTACCAACAAGTTCGAAGGGAGTATGAACGTAGAGTTAGTTCAAGAAAATAGAGGTACACAACGGTCTTAAGATATTCATGAGACTTGTGAACGTATAAGTGTTTACGCTCAGTGAATTCAAGCACGTTTAGAGCAGGGAGGAAAATGAGAAAATGAACAGTTATTAATGCTGCCGAAATAATCTAAATTCCAAAATAGTGTTTCCAATTCTACCCTGATATAATAGTGAATATTTGCCCAATATAGAGGACGAGGTTAGAATAAAAGACACACTACTTTAGATGAGGGTTCATGATGATTATGATGAAAGAATCATACATTGTAGGCATCGTGATCCGGAAATAGTTTACTTCCATTTGAGCTTCATAATGATAATAGTATTTCTGGTTCAGATCCAATAATTTAATGATTATTCACCTATTAAAAAGGATGTGGATCTGACTAGGAGATACCACCGTTTTAGACGATGTAGTTCATGATCATTTAGCCTACAGAGTATGGACAATCCATTATTTGATGAACTATTAATGGATCAAGAGAAGTAACTTTGTTAACACCTTAGTTAATGAGCCTTATATGAACTTTCTTGATAATCCTTTTATGATTGTGATGATGGTTTTAGAGGAAAGAGTTTACCTGAGAATAACTGTTTTAGAATCTAGCGATTAGAAAACACTAGTCTTAGAAGATGATAAATCGTAGAAATGAGTGAGGAGTGAACCCAACTTAGAAGAACTCTATTGACCATTCCAGGAATCTGATGACCTAGAAATAGAAAGTTGTTGGGACTAGTCTTTATAGAGACACATTAAAACTCTAAGTTGTGGGGTGATATCATTCTCCGTGTGCTTTAACTCTTAGAAAGTACCCACCTGTAGGACTTGACATTTTTGCCTCAACCAAATATTACAAGATTATCTTCATACACGTTTTCCCGAACCTAATGATGTCCAGAAAGAAGCTCAGTGTTGTTAGTAACTCATCCTATGGTGATGGTTAACCAGGATATGATACCAAGATTGACTTTGTTTTCCCACACCAAAAACTTTTCAACCAATTGTGGGAAACTTTGATTTAAGATGTGTCGGTTATTAAGTTTGAGGACTAAACTAATCACTTTAGGATATTAGGGTCGACACATTTTCTTAAGGGAAGACCACCTCTTCACTGTGTCAACTATGTAAGTCATATCTGATTGACTTAGAGGATCCGCAAATTTATTTAGGTATTACTTCGTGATTCTAAGTTCGTATTTGAGTTTTACAAACTTAAGACTAGTGATTGGATCCCATTATGAAGAAACGCAGCCAATGAAAATATTCTATTTAGACCCTTTCATAGATAACCTGAACCGCAATTAGCGATAGTTTCAGGAGGAAACTAGGTAAGGGCATGCTTTCTTGTCCATTTCTTGGTTCACTGCAGGTTTCCTATGGTCAGCTCTTTTTGGTTTTGAAGACCCACAGTTATTCGATTTTTACTTATGGTTCGAGTTGACCAATCCTTTTCCAGTCTGGCTGAAGACTTTACAAACTTAGCACTTCTTGGGAGGATAACCCAATCTCATGCAACACGGTAATATCCTTCCTTAACTTTTGCTTCAAATAGTAAATAAAACCGTTTCTCCTTGTTCATGCTTTTAATTTCATCTTTAGATCATTGAGGACAATGTTAGATTCAAGTTTGGGGGTATGGGAGAAACTTTTTAGTTGCAATTAGTAAACTCCAGAGCTTAGAAATTTATGCCTATTAAGGTTTGCACTAACCATCTAAGTGGATGAGAAACATCTTGGTTTATAGGAGCTTGAGGAGGAACCAATCTGATTAGATGGAAACATCGAAAGAGTCTATTCATAAAAGCACAGAGCTCAGGCGTTAGAAATAACATGATAGGTGCACCATATCTCGTTGAGTCCTTTTCATTCTGTTTTATTTTTCATTTTAAACTATTGTTTCTCTAAGTGATTAGGTGGGGCACACGATTCAAGTTGTTACCATGCTGGGTGAATTAGAGTGACTGAGTTACTAAAAAAAAAAAGACCGGACCAGTTAGACCAATCGTAATAAGTATTAACACTTGGATAGCAATATGCGTGTGTTCTCCCTGTTTCCGTCGCCTAAGAGCGTGGTGGAATGGAATGCAGGACCCGTGGGAACTATCGTGTAATCGCTGACAAGAAGCATGCGCTTGGATCAAAAAGATCTATTCATGCCGTTAAGTTAAAAAAAAAAAAAAAAAAAGGTTATTGTTTCTGTGTAATCAACTGCTGGTTCCTTGTATTGGCCAGTTTGTGATCTAGATTAATTTATCGACCACTGGTTCCCTTGTATATGCCAGTTGTGTTGATATTAGTCATAACGGTATCGCAGTCCATTAGGATAGGTTCATCTGGCAGTGGCCTTCAGACAGATAGGTGAAAAATCGATCATTTGGTGAACATCAAAACCATCTACATTTTTATATTTTCACTCTCCTTTTCTATCCATTAGGATTAGTTTTGACTCCGAATAGATGTCAATAGGTGCAACTATTGAGTAGAGCTCTGTCACTTATATGAATTTTAGTATGCTTGAGTGCAAACTAGTGTACAACAATTGGAATTTCGCATCAGGGTTCTTCCTCCCATAAGCAATAAGTATGTCAACCAATGAGGTTCTTTAGTGCCTTCCAAGGTTCTGCGTAGATAGCTAGGGAATGGAGTAAAGGTTTTGTGGGTACACCTCTGGTAAACCCTCCGGAGACAACGCTCCGCCACTAGGGCTACCTAGGGGTTCAAATGATTTTCCTTTCTAGAATAAATTTGCTCGAGGACTAGCAAATAATAAATTTGGGGGTATTTGATAGACGCATTTATGTGTCTATTTTGTTCTCAATGTTCTGTATTGTTAGACTCGATTAAGTACTTATTGTGTTATTTTGTGTTCTTGTAGGAAATTTTAGAGAAATAAGCCCTTGCGGCGAAATGGGCTCAAAAAGCAGTGTTTTACACCCCGGAGAAATGTACCTTAGGCACCCCAGAAATGCACCGGAAGCGTCCCAGAAATGTCCCGGAGGAACCCAGAAAATTACTATTTCCACCCAATTGATATTCGCACCCCGGCACTCTGGATAAGGGGCACCTTCTTCAACAATTTGAATTTGTGTTTTTGGCGGGAAATGAAGTTTTCAACTGGCAGAATTTTGATTGTCAAAATGAATGGGTTAGAGTGCGATTCAATCGCTGAAAATTGGCAGAAAGATGTGATTTGGCATAAGGAACAAAGTCTGGGTGGTGGTTTCGATCAAATTTGGCTGGAATACGTGTTTTGATTCTCGAGTTCAAAACAGGGCAAGCATGCACTGGAGGATGATAATCACGCGTCATGGAGAGTTATGGACGTGTTCTGATGATGTGGAATGGCTCGAGCATCACTTTGGGTCGTGAAGAATCGATTTGGAGCGTGGAGGGAGGAAGTTTACGCAAGAAATTCCAAGTTTGGTAAGAAAATATTCGGAAAATATTGTTATTCACTGCCCGAATAATGAAGAACTATATTGGAGTTATTGGCGAGATTTGGAGCTGTTGTTGGGTATAAATAGGCTCTTTGGGTCTACTAGAGAGGGTGTCGAGAGTTTTGGGAGTCGATAGGAGGGCCAGAGAAGCAGAAATCAAGAGTTTTCAGAACTCTGCTGCTGCTGCTGATGAAGAACGTGAAGAACACGAAGAACGGACCGGCCAGAGCAGGCGTTCTTCAAATATAACAACGACATCGGAACGTGGGTCGTAGTTTTCCCACGACTACAGCACTTAAGAGATATCGTTCTTTGTAACGGGTTATGCAACGATTATAAACGTTGCAAACACCTGATTTTCACCATTTCTCTCCGTTTCATCATTGTGAACCATTTTTGAGCCATAATAAATTATTTTGAGAGCATTTTTACTATGATGAGTTAATTCCCTCGTAACCAAGGCAATGGAGGAAGCTATTCACGCAACATAAATGGGTAACTATTTCATTTAATTATATAATTCACCTAATCGCTGCTTTTGCAGAGTTTTAAATTGTTTGAATGATTGTCTTAATTATTTGTTATTCAGTTTGATAGGTTATGCTTGGTTTAATCTCTTGATAATCTATGCTTAAGGTTTGCAAATAATGTTTGAGAATCTGTATGATTGATAGTGAATTAAAGATAAAAGATGACTTAAGAACTGAATAGAGTTTTGAAATATTTATCATTCAATTTTGCATAATAGTGGAATCTAGTGTCTGGGTTACCTCTCGCACCCATTGTTAATAATTTTGTATATAATTTTATTAAATCTTTAAATTTATCCTTCACAAGTCCGAGAGTTTGAACCTCATTACTACAACCCCCATTAAATCTTTAATCAGTGGAGGAAGTCTGCTTGTGTTGTGGTTCTGCTTTTCGCTTACTCCCTTCCGCGACAACATTTGTTGAAGGTTGTAGGTTATACTGCTTGTTGATCAGACGCCTGCTTCCTCGAGTGTCTTTTGAATCTTCACTCTTTGTAGACTTTGCTCTTTCCAAAAGAGCGGGTGCAGTGGTTTCCAACCTCTTCGCAGCTTCGTGAAGTTCTGAGAAAGTCTGGAATCGAAGGTTTTCTAGCAAGGCCTTGTAGACCGGGAGCATGCCATTGATGCACAAGTCCACCAGTTGTTGCTCCGTGAAGTTTGGGTCATGACAATCCAGGGCTTGGAATCTGAACCTTTTCACATAATCATTGGGATTTTCACCGACCCTCTGAAACATTCTTCCAAGATCGGAGAGGGTGACTTGTTCAGATACGAAGAAGTATTTCGTGTAAAATGCGTTAACCATTTCTCCCCAATTGTTGATGGTCCCTGGTGTGATGCTGTTATACCAGGTGTATGCCCTGCCTTTCAGAGATTTTGAGAATTCCTTGAGACGGACGACATGATTATGTTCATGTTCTCCCAAGGCTTCGAGAAAACGAGAGACATGTTCCCGAGCATTGCCAGTTCCATCATGCAAGGAGAAAGTTGGAGAAACATAACCTTTGGGGAGTGGAATCCTCTGCGTAGCGGCAGGATAAAGAGGTTGATGACGATGGTCATGCGATGTCTTGCCTTTTCCATGGTTCTCCAAAAGGTGCTCCAGATCCTCGCGAGTGATGAAATTCGATGATCCCTTCGCTGATGAGTTGTCTGCAGCAGTTTTGTGGACTTCGTCATCTTCTACTGTATGGATTGGAATTACTTGAGGACTGTCGTCTGAGGATTTCTCCTTCTCCTTTCCCTTCTCTTGAGTCTTCTTTGACATCTTGTCAGTAAGAGTTTTGAGATAATTATACAGCTCCTTCTGTGTAGCATCCATGTCAGTCTGGTTCTTTGCAAGAGTCTCCTGCGCTTTGACAAGATCAGCAATAGTAGGTGGTGGATCTCCTCTGACTTCTTCAGAGTGTCGTCCGGACAGTGGGTGACCTTCGGTGTGAGGAGGAGTAGCGTCACCACCATCAGTGTTGGAGGTCGGAATTGTCTCCGGGATATTCCGATTGTTGTTGTTGCTACTGCTAGCACGGTTTGTGTTAGGATTCGTAACTGATCCTGACTTGAGATCAACCATCTTGTGAAATTGTGAGATTGCAACCAAGAGAATGATCTCCCACTGTGGTCTCCAATCTGTAGATGGGGAAAAACGATTTGTTGGTTTATAAGGAATTGAGGAGACGACCGTACGAAGGAGACTCCCCGAACCGAGCGAAATGTTAAACCTCACACGGATGCACCGCTTCAAAGGGGTGATTTAGATTCGAGAGATCAATCTGTAGTACTCTGGCCTAAATCAAGACAATGACCGTTCCAGAGTAAATTCGGTCACAAGAGAGGATGGGTTGATCTGTAGGAGGGAAGCTGAGAAATGTGTAGAATCAATGGTAATCAAAGATTGTGGGTGTTTGAATTCTGAATATGATAAGCTCTGGATGATTGAAATTTCTCAATTGAGAGTAGTTGCTCAATTGATGAGTTGATGATCTCGTGTTGTCGATGAGATGTGAGATTGATGATACTGTTGATAATAATCCTTCAATCATGATTCAGAGACTTATTTATATTGCTGGAATTGTAGACACCATGATTCCATGAAGTGTGACCGTTGATGGAATCAAGGAGTGGGGAAGTGGAATTCGTGTTTGAAACCAGTTTCTCAACGTGTGGAGACTTGGTCGATTTTCCACCCACTACCTCGTGAATTCCTTCAACTGATTGCACGACTTGCTCACATTCCATCGTGTGTTTGAACACACGTGCGGTAGACCGCCAGAACAAAAACCCTAAGTGATATCCCCTAAGTGACACGATTGACATCTCGTGGTTTGTTAGTCAATTGATGACTTCGTGGTTTGATGGGACGATGAGTCCATGTAGTCGTTGAGTTGAACATGATGTTCTGAAACTCATAAATTGAACATGTCATGAGACAGAGGTATAGTTCTTACGATGAAGTGAACAAGTATTGCTCATTCGACGGATCGCTGAATATTGATTGTTGAACCAATATTAAGCAAATATTCCTCATCTGAGCAAGTGTTGCTCATGTGATGAATTGTTGAATATTTGATAGTCTGAGCATGTGTTGCTCATCTGATGGATTACTGGTCGTTAAACCGAGCATAATTAATAAAATTAATGACCATGAGGTCATCATTGTAGATTATTAAGGTTAAAATCTGAAATGATGATCCTTGGATTTAGAAACCCTAATTTGATCAATTGATGATCAATTCATGGTTCGTCAGAATTTCATAAATGTGACAAAGGAGGGAGCGACTACATGGGACCGTGAATCAACCATGTAGTGTCCATATGCTCACATGAGCACATACGAAGAACTCCTGAAGAGTTGACGATTTGTTGGTGGAAGAATGATTAAATGCTGGTTTAATCATTTATTCAAAAAATGCTCGTCCGAGCCTTAGGTGAGAAAACCTAATTAATTATGACGAGGCGAGGGACCGAAAATGGAGTCATGAAACCGGCCCTGGGTTATCCCATGACCGCCTGAAGATCACTTCATGAAAATCCAAGTGTTTGGGAGAGTTTTGGACCTAATACGAGAAATTGTGCAAATTAGGTCAAAACTGTGAAAATTGATGGGACCGGCTTCCGTGAGCCAAAGAGACAATCTTGGTCGGTCAAGATAGCGTGCTCCTGTCCCCAAGGCGTCCGCGTCTCAGTCCTGAGAATTTTGATATTTTCTGGCGTGCAATTGAGCATCCATTCGAGAAAATATGTCAAAATTAGGGTTTCGACGAAACTAAGGAAAAAACACCATGAGATGATGAAAAATAATTATAAAATAAAGAATGAGGAGGCGTGGGACCGCCGTGGTCAAGGCATGGTCGGCCGGTCGTGACCACGGTCCCGTGGTGCCTTTTCCTTAATTTTATAATATTTTCATGATTTTATGAAAAATTCATGAATTTTGAGAAATTTGATGAATTTTGGGAGTTTCCATGAATTGAAGGAGTTTTCATGAGTTCAAGGAAGCAAAAGATATTAAAATAATAAAACAAGGGCGTGTGGGACCGTGGAAGGCATGACTGGCCGGCCAGAGCCCGGTCCCACAAGTTTCCCTAATTTTATAATGATTTTATGAAAAATTCATGAATTTGGGGAGTTTCCATGAACTAAAGGAGTTTTCATGAGTTCAGGGAAGCAAAAAAATATTAAAATACTAAAAAACAAGGGCGTGTGGGACGGTGGAGGCATGGCCGGACGTAGAGCTGGCAAACCAAGCCAAAACCCGCGGGTTAGCCCGTCCCGTCCCGTGAAAACCCGCACCCGTCCCGGATCGTAACTAAACAAGACGGGCGCGGGTTGTATAATTAGTGGCTTGTGAAGAAACGGGTTAACCCGGACCGTACCGTGAAACCCGCGGGTTAACCCGGCTCATTCCCCACCACTAGGAGTCTAGGCCGCGTGTCACAGTAATCGATTTCTGAATTAAAGTTAAGCAATTGAAATATTTATACAACTGAGGAGTAGGCATGGATTGCGTATTTTGCTAGTAATCTGCAAACGAAATCATCATACAGAACTCTGCAAGGTCCCTTGCTAAATCGATGTTAGTCATCACAGAGAACTCTTCCTAGTAAACTACAGCTCTTGCTAATGTATGATGGAAAACTTCAGTACCAAACGCTGGAATAAATGCAAACTATAAACTGGATCCTTGTATCTACCAAATAATGTTAAGAGGTAGCATGAATAACTATAACCCTCGTGTTACTGGGAAGCTCTTACTTTCCACAATCGTGGCCGCAATTCCTTATTCAAGTATTCAACTCCCATAAATGAAGAAAATAAGTCACCAAGTATAGATCAATTATACCCTGTCGTTCAAATAAGGTCGAGTCACTAACAAAATGCACAGTTAACAAAGAACTGAAGCAATATAGCTTAAAATTAGAAAGTAAAAAACAATCCCATAAAATTAGGTTGTAGCTTGTAGGAAAGGAACTTTAGATGCCCTGAATGTGGAAGGAAATAGCCCAGAAATCGATTTCTGGCGAGTTGACTCAACAAAAACCAGGTAACCCGTGAGCACCCGTGAACCCGCGAGCTTTACCCGGGACGGGCACGGGTGGGATAAATGACCACCCGTGAAGAATTTCAACCCGCGAGCTCAGGCTTGTATTAACCCGTAACCCGCGGGTTGGTCACAAGCCAGACCCGTCCCGCCCGTTTGCCAGCTCTAGCCAGACGGCTTGGGCCCGGTCCCACGAGTTTTCATAATTTTTTAATATTTTTTAGGTATTTTTGATGATTTGAGGGAATTTTTCCTAATTTGAGAGAAATACCATGAAATCAAGGAATTTGATGAATTCAAGGAAAATTAATAATAAAATAATAAAACAAAGGGGCGTGTGGGACCGGCTAGGGCATGGCCGTCCGGTCAAGACCCGGTCCCATAAGTTTTCATAATTTATATTATTTTATTATTATTTGATGATTTGTGCAAAAATACCATGAAATCAAGGAGTTTTTCATGAAATTAGAGAAATAATAATAACAATAAAATAATAAGGAACCGTGGGTATGGGGCCGGTTGGGACCAAGGCATGGACGGTTGGCCAATGGTCACGCCCCACACTCCTTTCCTTAATTTTATATTATTTTTTATGGATTTATGGAAGTACCATGAAACCGAGAAGTTTCCTCGAGACGAAGGAAATTTGATAAAATGATGGAATTTTCATCAAATCATGAAAAATAATAAAAATGCATTAAAATATAAAACTGGCGTGGGATTGACCACGAAACGGTCGATTGGTCGTGTGTCCGTGCTCCCGGCACCTTGGTCAATATTTTAATTATTTATTATTTTCTTCTCTATTTTGCATAGGTTCATCGTTTCGTTGTATTTTTTGAAATACTCGTTCGTGCGGTGACTGTTAGTGTATCATCGTTGAATACACCTTCATCATTTGAATTGGGGCTTACTTAGAGGTAGCTCAGACTCCCGGTTGTTGATTATTCATTACTAATTGTGGAATTCGGTGGAGAATAATTCACAAAACTGAGTAATAAAATGTTTATTATTAATTCATAGGATCAGCTGAGGATTCGACTATGAATTCAGAATAATAAAGTGAGCATTACCATTCCATGGGATCATATATTCGACCATAGAATCAGAGTAATTAAGATTTATCTATTACCATTTATGAGACCAATTGTGGATTCGATCATGAAATCGGAGTAATGAGATAATATAGTTATTTCTATTCTATGAGATCAAGTGGTGGATTCGATCATAGAATCAGAAAAAATGTTATTGCCATTCCATGGGACCAGTCGTGGATTCGACCATGGAATAGTAGCGATTGTAATTAGGAATAATTAACTTTGTGGCTCTATACTAGCAGAGCAAGCTGTCTAGGAGCATTAATTATTCTGATACGAGCTTGCCGATAAGTCATATCCTTTATATAGTCAGGGTATACTTGTTGTTTGTTGCTGAAGACGTTATCGCTCTATACTAGTAGACCAAGTTGTCTAGGAGCCGTCCATCACGTGATGCTATATAGAAATAATCAGTGAAAGTATTCAGTATTCATGAGATATGCCGTTGTCCAGTCATGAGACTTCATATCTACATGTACTCTGAGAGAAAGTACTCTCTGTTGAGAAATCGATGAGAGACTCGTGTCTCGATACTCACGTCCGATTGCTGAATTAGAGTTTCGTATGATTATGAGTTTACTAATTTAGCCTTTGTCGAAAATACACCATCTACAGTGGAGTATTAAGTTTTGGAAGGAAAATAAACAATCAAATATGCTTATATTCGGTTGTTTGGATAAAACAGGAAAGTATTGAACAAAGAAATATTCTCGGCATTTTTAGATAATTCTGGCAACTGGTGTGTGGATTCAGTGAAATGTACTCAACCTGTGACAAGAATTAAACGAGCTTGGAGGAGAATATCTTGTGCTGAGCTGCAAAAGACGCATGCAGAGAAAGAATAAGGAATAATCAACGTAAATGGCAGGGGAGTAAAAGAGAATTATCCTGAAGTTAATGGCGAGATATAATGATGCTCCTGGGTATAAATAAGATGCCTGGCGGTCAAAGAAGAGGGATCGAATGATGGGGGTGAAGAACAGAGTGTTGCAGAGTAGATTTCTCTGTTGTTGCAGAGAAGAAGAAGAAGAATACTTAACGTCCACTGACTGTCGCAGAGAACTGTGGTTTATAAACAGTACTCTTAACAGTCAGTTTGGCATGCTTATTTTGAATTTGCAACAACTCTTGTGACAGTGACTTCTGTAACGCCAGTACAACGTTGCAGATTCATTGTATTATTAGTTTTCTTCAATAAAAACACCATTTGAGGTATGAATTATATTTTTGAGTGTGTTTTCATCATGAGAAGCTAAACCCCGACACTGGGTCGATGGAGGAATCTGAATTTCATATATGGGTGAATTTATTTTATTTTCTATATGGCTTTTGCACTAATTAAAATAGAATTATGATTTGAATTAATTAGTTATTATTTTATTTGATGGGTCATGCTTGCTTAGATGTTTGATGTCTCATGCTTACGATTTATAACTAATATTTTGAGAATCTACTTTGGCAAAATAAGAGTCGATGTTATTTTATTAATTGAGCGATAATTGTTGAGAATAAATAATTGAGCCATATAATATGAATTCGGTGGAATCGTAGTCCCAGTAACTCTCGCTTTTATTATTTTCATTAAATTTTTAAATTTAATCTTCACAAGTCTTAGAGTTCGAATCCTTATTACTATAACATCATTGAAAAATACCATCAATTTTTGGCACCCCCGACGCGGACTTGTTTTTAGATTAATTTTTAGGTTTATTTTTATTTTGTACAATATTTTCATTTCATTCTAGATTTTCTTTTTTTCTTTTTATGCGCTTCTTTTTGTATTTCTTTTTAGGGACTTTTTGAGGATGATGACTTCTTCCGAGGAGACGTCACCTAAGATGACGCTGGCGGAATATAAGTGTAGTAATTCAAATTATCAGGCAACCTCATTTGAGATGACGTTTGGTGAATATAAGCATAGGCAACGGTATGGAGTTTCTGCTCAACATGAGGTAAGTGAAGAATCGCCTCTAATGATATATGATAAGTATTACAAATACACACCACTTAGTTTGGAACAAAGATTGAGAATTCTGGAATGCCAAAAAATATTTAATGATGATGATGATCACTCTTGTAGTGACTCTCTGTTCCAGAAAGAATTTGTGGATGACCATGTGGATGATTGTGTAGATGATTTGCCTAATTCTATTGATGGATCTATCTCACAAGATAATTCACCCAACTTAGAGGTTCTTTCTAGACCCCTAGACTTCCAAAAGTTACCTAATTTAGGGTTAGAATTGTGTGCTTCTAAAATTTTGTTGGAATACTTTGTATCTAAATACCCAGAGGATTTACCTATTTCTAATACCGTGCATGAGCCAATTGAAAATTTCCCAGTCCCAATAGTATCCCCATATTATGTTCTTTACACACTTCCTTGTGTTGTAAAAACTTGGTATGGAGGTAAGTCTCCGTTTTTGATAGTTTCAATGTCTCTGCATCGTTATAACATAAGTGTGAAGCTGTCATTTGTAAATGTTGTACTTTGGGTTGATCCCCAAATTTTCAGGTTATTAGTTTATGGGGATCTTTTATGTACATTCCAGTAGGTATATTTGTTTATTTATTTGTTTTTGTTTATTTATTTTTTGAATTTTCCATCTTAATTTTTACGTTGGATGACTCAATTACATTGAGGACAATGTAATGTTTAAGTGTGGGGGAGCGGTTAACGTTTTACTTTTTTTTTTTCAAGAATTTCCTTGCATTTTATGACCAGCTGTGTAGCGGGTCTACAAAAAAAAAGAACAAAAAATAAATAAATTATGATCAGTTGTTTAACGGGTCTAAAATAAATAAATAAATATATATATATATATATATATATATTTATTTATGATTGATAGGGTTATGACCAGCTGTGTAGCGGGTCTTTTTCTTTTTTCTTGCATGTTATGACCAGCTGTTTAGCGGGTCTAATAAAAAAATTGATATGGCCAGCTGTGTAGCGGGTCTCTTTCTCTCTTATATGACCAGCTGTGTAGCGGGTCTTCTTCTGTTTTGCTCGAGGACTAGCAAAATATAAGTGTGGGGGAATTGGATAAGCACGAAAGTGCGACGCATTTTCACCCATAAATATATTAGCTGGGACTCATTTATCACTAATAAACTTGTTTTAGTTGTTTTTTGGAAGAATAAGCTCTTGTGGAGAATTGGCTCGAAAAATGTTATTTGCACCCGGAAGACACGTGTTATTTTGACTCTCGTTTTGGATAAGGGCCACCTCAGTTGATAAGGGGCACCCACCTGACTTTCACACCCTATCAGCTGGTTAAGGGGCACCTTCATCTTCTTCGTTTGAATTTCCAGTTTTGGCGGGAAAAATGGCAGCAGAATTAGGGTTTCGATTTTGGAACTGTTCGACTGAGACTCAATGGCTGAAATTTGATGGGTATCTTCCTTTGGGTTAAAAAGGCTTGGTAAGGTCTTTCTAGTGGAACGAATTTGGCTAGAAGGATCGATTGAAGGCACAACATAAAAAGTAATTTTGGCAGGAAAGTGCAGGTTTGAATTTTCTCACCTGCGAAGGTTGCTGTTTTTAATTCGGGAGATTTCTGAAGAGATTCAGTCGTTCTAGTTGGTTTGTTTGGGCCTATTTGGACTAAGCAGGGTTGGTAAGGTCGATTTATTCGAAAGAGTTGGGCTGGACATTCGTGTGAGGAAAAACAAAGTCGGAAATATACTCGGAATTCTGTTGAGAAGATTTGGATCAGTTGTAGTGAGATTCGACCGGTCAAACGAATTACAACCACCTGTTACGATCAAACAGGGAAGGTATGTGTCTCAGTTTCGAAGAAAAAGGAAAGCTACATGCGAACACGAGATAAACAGGGAACACAGTTTCGTGAGATTTTGAGAGAATATTTGGAGATTTTCAAGGGATTGTTGGCTGCAACTTTGTTGATAACTAATTAATAGGTGGAGTATTAAGTTTTGGAAGGAAAATAAACAATCAAATATGCTTATATTCGGTTGTTTCCATAAAACATGAAATTATTGAACAAAGAAATATTCTCGGCATTTTTGGATAATTCTGGCAACTGGTGTGTGGATTCAGCGAAATGTACTCAACCTGTGACAAGAATGAAACGATCTTGGATGAGAATATCATGTGCTGAGCTGCAAAAGACGCATGCAGAGAAAGAATAAGGAAATAATCGACGTAAATGGCAGGGGAGTAAAAGAGAATTATCCTGAAGTTAATGGCGAGATTTAATGATTCTTCTGGGTATAAGAGGATGCCTGGTGGTCATAGAAGAGGGATCGAGTGATAGGGGTGAAGAACAGAGGGTTGCAGAGGAGATTTATCTGCTGCTGCAGAGCAGAAGAAGAAGAAGAATACTTAACGTCCACTGACTTTCGCAGAGAACTGTCTTCTATAAACAATACACGTAACAGTCAGCTTGGCACGCTTATTTTGAATTTGCAACAAATCTTGTAACGGTGACTTCTGTAACGCCAGTACAGCGTTGCAGATTCAATTGTATTATTAGTTTTCTTCAATAAAAACATCATTTTAGCTATAATTATATTTTTGAGTGTGATTTCATCATGAGAAGCTAAACCCCGACACTGGGTCGACGGAGGAATCTGAATTTCATACATGGTGAATTTATTTTATTTTCTATATGACGTTTGCACTAATTAAAATAGAATTATGATTTGAATTAATTAGTTATTATTTTATTTGATGGGTCATTCTTTATTAGATGTTTGATGTCCCATGCTTACAATTTATAATTAATATTTTGAGAATCTACTTTGGCAAAATAAGAGTCGATGTTATTTATTTATTGAATGATAATTGTTGAGAATAAATAATTGAGCCTTATAATATGAACTCGGTGGAATCCTAGTCCCAGCAACTCTCGCTTTTATTATTTTCATTAAATCTTTAAATTTAATCTTCACAAGTCTTAGAGTTCGAATCCTTATTACTATAACATCATTGAAAAATACCATCATAAAGCCACCACCATGAGTTTGTAGCTCAGTTTCTTCCATGATAAAGACACTGCCAGGAGTTTGAGTGTTGCACCATATTTTGGGAAGAGAGACTATTTTTTTTGATATCCCACGACTTCTCAGACTTTCGAAACCAGTGTTACTTCTTTTACTTTTATACCCATAGTGGAATAATGTAGAGTGGTATGCCAAAAATCGTGATATCCCCCAATTGGTTCATCTCCTGTAAGTGGAATGCCTAAAATCTCAAGAATGGCTGGTGATAATCATTCAACCTGCCTTTATATTCTTCCAGTGTAGCCTATCTGGTCCCTGTCCCTCAATATGGATCATTCAGACTGAGACCTTGAGAATTAATTGGAATTGTAATAGTCTCCCATATTGATGATATACTCTGCATCTCCTAGTTAGCACATGGTGGCATAACTGACGATGATGAAACTCTTCGACTATTAGGATACACAATAACGACGTGTTATGGTGGTGGAGGTTGTGAAGGAACAAAATAGGGATCAAATGGCATCTTACCTGAAGCTGGCATACCTATCCCTCTAAATTTTGTGTCTCCATAGCAATGCAAATTAGGTGTAAAAATTCTACTGATGGGACAACTCTTTGTCCGAAGATAAAATTATCGGAATGAGGAATATAAATAACGCTATCTTTACCAAATCTAGAGCCACAAAGGCAGGAGTACAAAAATTAAGGGTATATCTATATTATAAGGAAGAAGGCTGTCTATCTATGAGTCTATTAGGGTCATTGATTTAGATGATCATACGGTCTCGATTGATTGTTAGAGGTTTGATTCAAAATCAAAGATGACTATTGATTTTAACCATCATTATGTTGTGGCCCGATGAAAGCTAACTTAAATCAACTAACCTAAATATAAATACTGTTTAGACTTTAGCGGCACACCAAAGCTAACCTAAAAGAACTACTTTAACTTAAATACGGTTTTTCCGGTAGGCCGTCAAAGGCTTTTTATATCGATCTTAAGAGCTTTGAAGTTTTTCTCTGTGCTTTTATTGGACGATACTGTAAAAAAACTTAAGATGCATCGTCCATCGATTCAAGGTGTAGCCCCTCCGCCCCTCCTCTGAAATTGGTTAAAGAAAGAATTTTTTTCACACTGCAAGTAAACGTATTAAGTGCATACACGATCATCCATACATCATTGTAAACGTATAACTGTAGGAGTTTAAATCAAAGGAGCCACCCTAATTAAGCTGCTTCCATCTAAATAAAAAAACGTCTTTTTATACTTGAATCCGGAGCGTGTGGACGAAGAGGAAGAACACCAAGCGCCATTCCAAAATTTTGTGGGCCCATTGTTTGTTGGGATCCATCATGTTAAGATGAGAAGCAAGTTGGTAACGAATTATATTTGAAACTATTTAACCATTTCCAATATGAAATTTGGGTAATGCACATAATCCCTGGTTACTTATGGGAGATTTAGACTGTATTTTGAGGTTAAAAGACAGTAGAGGGGGTGCGTAGAGCCCCGAGATATGCAGTTTTGACTGAGTGGATGCATTCAATGGTCTTTGGTAAAGAAGTTCAGCTGGACATAGAGATGTTCAGCCTTGGGTAGAATAAAAACTTGATCGGGCAATTATGGAGCTTGGTGAAATAAATTTCAAAATTGGAGATGTAAGACCCTTCCCTTTTTTGCATTTGGAGCCTGCCTTTATTTGTTTTTACCAACATATTCAAGAGGTTGAAAAATATTGCTCTAAAAAGCTGTAACCCTGAAGTTCATGGTGATGTAAAAATAAGCCAAGTTGCTTTAGAGCTTCTCCAATGGCATGTGTGTGGAGATAAATGTCAAAATCCACCTAGGATGCACATCCATTTTCTCTGAAATCATTCTCCAACCCGAATGTCATAAATCAATGTATGCATGAATTTAGGTAGAAAATGTTAAGGAGAATGTCTAGTTTCCCACATTCTCCTTGACATTGTCTACCATCCTAGTCAGCGTTTTTTAGTTAAAAATATATTTTATTTACTAAAATTAATTCTAATACAATAAATAATCATTTTTAGATCTAATAAAATCTTAAATATTTACTAAACATAAAATTTACATTTAATAAGAAAATGATCACAAACAACAACATTGGAGATGAATAACTTTTTTCACATGAACTTAAGGAAAATTTGGAATAAAGATGTCTTGTTTGTGTTGCCACATAGGAAATACATACAACAACCATTGGAGAAGTTCTTAACATGAGCGTATCTGATGTTGATGTTTTATATGTTGACCCTGCCTTTCAGGGAAAGCCAAAGATTTAGTGGAGCAGGTTCGAATTTAGCCTGCTATTTTTCTTAGGAAAAACATCTACGGAATTGCATGTCGGGGTAGGGGATAAAAAGAGTCAGGGAGAGGTTGAGTCACGGTACCATCTTGAACATCGGTTCATAGACCCGGTTAACTTACAAGCCGACTAAAAGATTCTGAAAGGATATGAAATAGGCTGACTAAACAAGAGTAGGGAGAGGTTGAGCCCCAGCCGTAGGCCGGGATGATACCTAGCTCTTTTATAAAATTATGTGTAGAAAAGAACAGTAAAAAAAGGATAAAACGGACTAGCATCAAAAAATACAAGCGGTGCGGCAAAATGAAGCAATCAGATGGGCTTTTGTAACCTTAACTTCCAAGGTAAGGATCCCCAATTTGATTCCAGCTTGACCCTAAGGTAAAAATTCCATAAATGAAGTGCAAGTTCTTTCTCTGGTGTCTCTTTACTAGATATAATCCATGCCATAGCGGCACGGCATGAGGTTAACAGAGAGTTCTAATAAATATCTAGAGATAGCTCGTGTCGTAACGGCACTGCTTTAATATGATATCTGACTGGTGTAATTTTTCTTTTTTTATGGATTTTAAATCGTGTTCTTTTGCAAGATAGTTTTCTATTTTGTTTTAAGCGAATATAATGTTTATAAATACATTGTAAGATTATTCATATACATTATCCAAAAACGAACACAAAATCATTAAGTAATAGTGTGTATGCATATCCCACTTATGAGTTATGAATATAAATAAACAAATAAATCTCATTTCTCATTAGATTCATCATGCCACCACTAAATCCAATTAATGCATGTATGATATATTATGATTTCATTTAATGTTTCTTTGAATATCTTGAGTTAAGAGTTTATGCAATAATTAAAGATTAATAAATTTTGATTCGTAATGAGAGGGGTTACAGAAACGACGACCGTCGGATATCTTGCGCTGGGATAAGACTGGGATGGTCAGATACAACGTTTGTCTCTCAAAATGTTATCCGTCCGTCCAAAGCTCAAAAACCTATGTTATTTTGTATTATAGATTTATGTTTTAGCTTAGCAGTGAGTTCTTTGCAACTTGGATATACCGGTTAGCTTTTAAAGCAACTACGACAACAATATCACCAATACTAACAACAATGATTAATGATATATATGTATATATATAAATTAGTGATAGAAACAAATTGTGATTTTTACCTTCAAGACTCCAAAAAAAAAACAACATTCGAACTTGATATGTAGACCTGATATTCATTGAAACCTTTATAAAATTCGACTAAATTACATATATATTTTGTTGGTGGTATTAGTTTTTCAACTAATGCTTCGAGAAAATCAATTTTCATCACTGAGTAAGCATACTTAAATATGTAGCTTTTTGAAATAAATATTATTTATGATGTTTCATTAGTTTCACTAATTGATCATGTTCGATACTTTTTATGTTTCTGCAAAGAGATACTCTTACATTTTCATTTTAGCCAAAACAGAAGAAGTGAACTATAATTTTGCGGAAAGTCGATGATATTTAAGAAATAGGGGTATCCATGAATTATTTAATTTGTTTAGTTTTTTTTTCTTCATTTATTTAGATATGCATAATCTATCTATCTAACTAACTAGATGATAATTGAAACTCAATACTCAATCCTCATTCACTCTGACCCCACTTTAAGATGATGTGGACAATTGTGGTGTGAGTATTAAAGAAGGTTTCACCTATTTACCACCTACACTTTTCCTATTTTCCACTCACCTAAACTGCCACCTCCACTTATCCTATTTACCACCCATATATTTTTTTAAATATCCTACATACCACTTCTTGAGTTTTTAAATAATATCCGACGATAACTAAACCTAAAAAACCCTTAAAGTTAGAAATAGTTCTTCTTCGCCATCTCTACCGCCTTCCTCTGCACCGTCCCCGCCCAACTATCCAAGACAAGTAGTAAACTGATAGTAGGATTTTTCGTCGTCGTCTCTTTACAGTCGCATGCTTGACTGAACTTGCCCTATTTTATTTGGTAAAGAGACCTTCTCTTTGTCTCCGAATCTGTCTTCTTCTTCGCTTCCAAACCCCTAAGGTTTTACAGTTCAAAGTTTGTGTAGAGAACATAAAAGGCTCTATATCGATCACGCGGAAACCTTAAAAATTAGAGATCAATTCTGATTCAATCAATAGATCATACTGTGCGTAATTGTAAGGGTTATTATTATGAACCATCACACGTTGGTTTACTACTTAGGTCACGTATAGATAGATATATGCTGAGATAATTGAATCTAATCTTGGGATACCAAAGTCATAGATATTACAAGTGTCAATGGATTTGTGGTTTAATCAGAGGGATAAAATTTTACATGATGAAATCCTTGCTTCATCTGAAGCTCCAGAAGTCTTGATTTACTTACTTTACGACAACCTGAAAAGGAAAAAACGGCTCAAATGGAAGTGGCTCCTGCCAGTGAGCATGTGATCACACTATTCTTAACTGTAAGCGAAGAAAACCCCAAAATTATACCTTTAAAATAAACAACTCGCAACCTATGCAATGTTCTTCGAGTATCGATCATACTGTTGTTGATTACTTCCAGCAGATTTTAACAATGGTTAATACATTTTAATGGAGAACAAAAACAGAAATCAATGGAGAATAAAAATAGAAATCAATGAAGAAGGCAAATAAGAAGTCAACTAGTCAAACTTAATTTGCAGGTGGTAGATAGGAAAAATAAAATTTACAAGTAGAATTACTTTCGAAATTCTGGTGGGCCGGCAAATCGGTGGAACCTTAAAGAACAGAGCTTTGTCATTCATTCTAGCCCCACATCAATTAAGAAAAAAAATGTTTACACCCTAATTACACCTTCCGTATCATCCCACTTAGAGCCGGCAAACAAGTCCAAAACCCACGGGTTCACCCGGCCCGACCCGTTAAAACCCGAACCTGAATCAGCTGGTTTCTAAACAAGTCGGGTTTGGGTTAGGAAAATGCCTGCCCGTGAAAAAACGGGTAAACCCGACCCGTCCCGTGTATCCGCGGGTAAAACCCGTAAACCCGGAATTCCTATGCTAATGACGCGTGGTCCTTCCCATCTATATGTGTCTCCTAGGTATAAAAAGAAAAAACCCTAACTAAATCTAATCTTTTCTTTCTCCGCAGCGGCAGTTGTAGTTCAGTTCTCGTCTCATCTTTTTCATCTTCTTCTTCTTATTCGAGAATTAAAATTAATAACAACAACAATGGTTAGAGACTAACAGCAAGTAAGTAAATTAGTTGATTTTGATGTTTGTATGTCACTTTGTTGTTTCTTTGTTCATTTTAATCGTGTATCATTCATGTATGGTTTGGGGTTTGACCGTTTGATGTTTAAATGTTTATTATTTAGTGTTTTCATAAGTGGGTTTTACTTAGTTTGGTAGTTAATGTTGTGTATTTGTAGATCTGTGTTCTTTTGAATCTTTTGAGATAATTGGGGTTATCTGATTTTGATCAGAAATTGAGAATCATGAGATACAACTTGGGTTATTGTATGTTTGTTCAGAATCAAGCTGATTCTGCTTTTGGTTCTTATTTGGATAACTTGATGTGAACTCTTTAATCTTTAGGTACAATTATTAGGGGTTTATGACTTAACTTTATATGAAATCTGAGGCCATTGAATTCTTAGGTTTTTTTTAGTGATTGAGTTAAGAAGAAATTAAGATATTGGCATAGAATGAAGAAATTAAGATATTTGTGTTGATATTCTGTATTGGCATAGAATGAAGTAATTGATTCAAATGTTACATTTTAACTGATTTCAAACGTTCTGACCTGCTTTCTTTAATTGAGATATAAGAGGGTGAGGGGTTTGTAAAAGTAAATGCTTGTTCTTATGATCACCAATCACCATTAGGCATAATGCATGTAACTTATTGTAGTCTGATTCTTTTATTTCCTACAAGTAAGTAAAGTAATGTACTGATTTTTGAGTCTTTGAGTCTTTGACCTATTCTTTGTGGCTCCATATTCTAGGATGTCAAGTGTACAATTACAAGAACAAGATCATATTAATGATGTTATGAGTAGCGATTCTAGCGACGATGATGATGTTGAGATGGTAGATTCTGTGAATGTCTCTGCAGCTGTTGGTTGTGCACCTAAACCTGTTTCAACTGAAAAGAAATCTAGACTTAGATATGATGTTTGGGATTTTTTTAATCTCGTAAAAAATAAAGATGGAAAAAAGTATGGAGTGTGTAAGGCTTGTAATGCATCATATAAATATGATAGTCAAAAAGGTGGAACCTCGTCTATGAGAAGGCATGTCTGCCCTGAGCGTCAGTCTAAAGACATAAAGCAGATGATCTTATCTGCAAAGAATGGCCAGCTGTCTTCTCGCGTACGTAAAGTTGATCAGATGAAATTTCGGGATCTCGTGTCAGCATTACTCATTGCAAGAAATGTCCCATTTTCGTTGGTGGAGTGGAAAGAATTTAGGGACATATGTGCTTATCTAAGTGTTGATGATGCTAAACCAATATCAAGGAACACTGGGAAAGCTGATGTTGTCAAAAAACATAAAACACGAAAAGAAGGTATTCGAAACATATTGACACTTTCTCCAGGTACGATCCAGAATTTGCTGATTTTTTGTTTTATACTTTTATGTATAAGTTACTGAGTAATTGATTATGATAATATTTGTTGATGTGTATGACTTATTCTTACAGGTAGGATGTGTCTAACATCAGACATGTGGACTTCTGTTACGACTACAGGGTATATAACCTTAACTGTGCACTTTCTTGATCAAAATTGGGAGTTAAAGAAGTATCTTCTGAATTTTTGTGAACTTCCACCACCTCATACAGGTGAAGCACTTGAGTCTTGAGATCTTTTATTTTATTTTATGTGCATGTGATATTTATATTTTACTCGAGTCTTGTGATCTTCCACCACCTCATACAGGTGAATTACTTTATTGGGAGTTTTACTTTTACCTTTCCAGGTGAAAACCTTTCTGCAAAGCTATTTGCAATGATAGAAGATTGGGGAATTGAAGACAAAGTATCCAACATCACCTTGGATAATGCAGCAAATAACGGAGCTTGTGCTAGAATTATGCAGAGTAGACTTGTTGCAAAGAAGATCTTGTTTAACAAGGGACAATACTTTCATGTTCGTTGTTGTGCTCACATCTTATCTCTTATTGTTAAAGATGGACTTGTGAAGATTGATCCATCTGTGCTCAAGATAAGAAAGTCGGTGAAGTCCCTTAAAAAGTCCCAAGTAAGAAAACAAAAATTCTTGGACATTGTTGATGCTTTAGGAATGTCTGGAATAGGAAGGGGTATTCGCCAAGACGTTAAAACTAGGTGGGTTTCCGCTTTTATTTTGTTATACAGTTAGAGAATTGTATTAATTTTTATAATATACTCACTGAATGTTGTTTTATACAGGTGGAATTCAACCTATCTCATGTTAGACAGTTGTCTCGCGTATAGAGCTGTTTTCTCTCATTTGAAGGAGGTGGATCCAGACTATAAACACTGTCCAACTGATGAAGAATGGGAGCAAATTGAAGTTGTCACAAAGTTTCTCAAGACGTTTTATGATCTCACAACATTATTTTCTGGTAGTAAGTATCCTACTTCCAATCTATATTTTGAAGGAGTCTGTCAAGTTCAGGTGTTACTAAAAAAAGAAAGCACAAATGAAATTGGATTCATTAGAGACATGGTAAAAGAGATGCAACAAAAATTTGACAGTTATTGGACAAACTTGAGTCATATATTGGCTATGTCACTTGTGTTAGATCCTAGATGTAAACTGCAGTATCTAAGCTTTGCCTACTCCAAGTTGTATCCTGATGTAAGAGAACTAGAAAGTAAAGTTGAAGTTGTGCGTGAAAATATGAAAAAACTTTATAACGAGTATTACACCTTTTCAAGAGCTTCTGGAACTGGAACTCAGAATGTGGTTATTCAAACTGGTGGGAATTCTGCCCATCAAGGAAGTGAGTGGCTCCAGGTAATTTTAAAGCTTATTTATGGAGTACATGTGGTATTGTATTGTTTTGTGTTTTAACCAAGTGTGTTTGCGAATCTGTGATGTTCTTCCTTGTACTCATTTCTAACTTCTTGCTTGTTTCATGCAGGAATATACTGCAGCACAGGAAAATGGTGGTGATCTGCAATCTGACTTGTCAGAGTTAGATCTATATCTTAGTGAGAAACATGGATGTCAACGAAATGTCCTATTCGACATCCTAATGTACTGGAAAGGCCACGAACAACGATTTCCAGTACTTTCAAGAATGGCAGGGGATATCTTGTCAATTCCTATTTCAACCGTCGCTTCAGAATCTGCATTTAGCATTGGTGGTAGGGTAATTGATCGATTTCGTAGTTCTTTATTACCTGAAAATGCTGAGGCGGTGATAACAACTCGTGATTGGGACCATGGAGTTGGTAAGTGTGCCTAAGTGGCGCCGCGTTAGTCAGTAATATTTCATTTAGTTGAATGTCTAAATTTCATATATAACTTTGATTGTTTTTAATCCATGTAGGAAAAGAAGATTGGGATGAGGACAATGGGATTATTGGAGAAGATGTATTAGGATTTGAAATTGGTGCAGTGGAGGATGGAGCTGTGGAGGATGGCGAAGTAAGTTCTTATGCGTCTAATTAGTATGCTCACTTCTTCAATATAAAGCAGGGTAAATATGCAAATTTCATGTTTTTGACTTGAATCTTTTCTTTTGTTTGATTTATTTTTGCTTGAAGTGACAGATTCATATTGAATAGTTGGAGCAACTCAAAGATAGACATGGAAAATGAGAAATTGGGAATGTTTTTTTTGGACAGAAAGTTATCACAGTCTCTCCAATTTGTATAGAAAAGAGATTGGAGATGTTTTTTTTGGACAGTTATCACTTTTTCTGATTGACCACAATATATATTTTGTGCAGGAAGTGGTTATTAATATCTTTATTGTTGGAAAGTCACAAAGTACAAACAATGTTATTACTACGGTCGTGAAGGGTGTTTTTCTTTGTTGAAGATATCATGAACTAATGATTAGTGTACTACTGTACTGTGTTCCTTTTAAAGTGCAGAACTATAAAACTAATGTGGTTAAGTTACTTAAGTATTTCAATTTTCTTGATCTTAAATTTTGGTGCGACAATTCTGTTGAAGTGTTGATAAGTTGATTGAATTGAATCTAAATATCAAATGAATTAGAGATTATTGTTAGGTTGCAGAGAAGGAGCTTTAGATGGCCTGAATATGGCCGGAAATAGACCAGATATCGGAGGAAACTCTGTCAAATTGGTTTCTGGTGAGTTGACTCAGTCACTCAGTTGAGTAACCAGAAACGGGCTAAATAACCCGCGAACCCGCAAGCTTAACCCGTTACGGACGCGGGTTGAAGAATTGACCACCCGTTAAAAAAACTGACCCGCGGATTTTAACATGTATTAACCCGAACCCGTGTAACCCGTAACGGAAAAGCCCTGACCCGCCCGTTTGCCAGCTCTAATCCCACTACACCCATCAACTAACCGCCCCCACTTCAATTTTCACCACCAAAAAAAAAAAAAAAAGTGAAAATCCATATTCGCCTACTTCTGTTCTTCGTCCGCAACTGCTCAAATCTCTGTGAATGTTTTCTTCCCAAAAATCTGTTCTTCAGTACCTCAAAAATGGCTTACGAAATTCAATTTCATCAAAGATCGCCAACTCGATAAATTGGAAGTCACAAAACGTAATTCTCTATCTTTCTTTATCTATGAATCAAACTATTAAAAACCAATTTTTGGTTTTATGATTAGAATTTTCTTTATCGTAAGTTTTAGGGCTTCCTTGTATATAAGGGTAATTCACTATACCAAGAGTTTAATCATCAATCAGAATAATGTACATCACTATTTTCGTTGCTGAATCAACTATATTCGAGCTTTTAAATTGATTTGTTGAATGAATTTTTATTGCAGATACGGTGATGGACCAGTTGATTATGTCATGGTAAGTGGATTAGTTTTTATTTAGTTGGGTTTTACGCTATAATGTCTTGGTCATATTTGATTGTAATTGTGATTGTCATATTGGTAGGAAGGAGAATTTTGGTGGACACATCAAAGATTTCTATTTCCGGGGTAAAGCGAAGAGTGTTAGACAAGCCTATGGAAGCTGCTGGGATTGCGGACAATATGGAAGAGATTGAATATATGATTCCAAGGAAGGAACCCATGGCTTATAGCATCCAAGATATGTTACATTCAAAGATGTACAGGGAGCAGAGACTGCTCTTCTTTCTTCCGTACGTTTGCTATTCTCCTTTCTCATTTTCTCATGACATTAGTAGTTTAGTTAAGTAGATGAATAAGTGGTCTGGGTGATTTTTTCGTTTGGTTCCGAGTCCTTATTAAAAGTGCTAATCGTATGGTATTTTGGATGTAGTTGTCCATTGCAGGCATGCCTAATCTTTGATGATTATCCTCAAGTCTTCTGTAAGTAGTATTTTGGGTTTGAATTTTCATAAAGTTATGGAATTGGATATTTGTGTAGTTCGGTTACAAGGTTGTTCAAGTCTGCGTACATTCTAATAAATGTTAGATGACTGCAAGCCTTGAAGTGGGTAATATGCGCCTATATGTCAAATCCTCATATCTTGGTGAGTACTTGAGTTAAGAAGTTATCCTTCTATATGGGTTGTATAGTTGATTCTTCCCCCTATCAACTTTAAATGCATTTACATTATTGGTGTTGTGGCTTAATATTGATTTAAGGCACTTGCTTGGTTTCGTGAACATCCAAAAATGTTCGTGTATATAGAATATAGTCTTTAAATTAGAAAGTAATGTCAAGTAAATATAATCAATAGTTTAGTGACAGCTTTATGGTAAGTGTGGAGATGTATAATTGAGTTCCGGGAATTTGAGGAAAAGGAATAGAAAGAATACATTGAGTTGGATGTTTGAAATTGAGTCTTCCTACCTAACTTTTAAGACCCACAAGTCCACAAGAGCTGATGAGTTTATCTACAGAAGATGGTGATATAGCCATCCTGATCATATCGAAATGCTCAATTACATATTTGTTGCTCGAAGGCACAAACTTTGCAGGTTACTATTTAACAACCAAAATATCTCAATTACATTCAGTCATTCTTTCTCTTTTTGATGTTAATATGAATATTGTGATCTTTTTCAAGCTTCTACAAGTTGTCGATCGCCCCTTATTCCCAAGTCTGTTTCTTACTACCATACTTCTTTGTTATTCAGATTTAAATAGCATTTCTAGGAACTCCTAAATTTAAGACAGAAGCAACAAGGTGGATGGTATAAAAAGACAAGCGAATGATAAAAACAGTGACTCTGAATCAGATGAAGAATATCCATTTACCAGTAAGTATAATTATCTTACCAGCACTAATATCAGAAATAGAGATTTAAAATAAGGAATCAAAAGCAATTGACAATGCTTTGTTCTGGAGTTCTCAGCTTTATGTTACAGTTGAGATATGATCAAGACTCTAAGAAAATTCTAAGAAAATGATACTCTTATTCTGATCCAACAAAGGTACGTTCTGCCAATCTTTATTAACAAATATTCAGTCTGTATTCGTTGAGATTTATTTATTTTTCTTTCTTTGATTTGGTTTGATTAGGCATTTGAGGAACGCAATATGGAGAATGAAGTAACTAATTGAGTTTATCAACAAGGAGTTTGATAAGAAACATGGTCTTACTTGGCAATGGCATGTACTGACCCAGGTTACAATTTTGGCAATGGTATTCTTCTCCTTTATCTCCAAAAAATTTGTGTTTTCTCTGTTCTCTGTCTTAGGATTCTATGACCGTTTCAGCATATTTGGATTGCTTAAAGGTGTGTTACGGCCACACTTAGTTAGGCAAGTCTTTTTGATTCTACGTGTAGTTGTGATAGGTTTACTCCCTCCACGAATGACTTCCATTTCTCAGGTCAATACACTTGGACTTTATTATGGCATATTTGTACCAGATTAACGCTACATCTTGCCCTTCTCTATCTATTTATGACACATGCTAACACAGGTTTAAGTCATAGCAACTGGTCCGTTCTTATTGATTGGGAAGAGGGACGAACCCGAATCCAAGGAAAAGGGTATTTTAGCTAAGCCAGATGAGGAAAAAACAAGTGCCTGCTTCTTGGTGTTGTTTTAGTTAAGCTTCAAACTGAGTCTGCTTCACCACATACCCTCTATCCACTGAAGTTTATCGATTTTGAACAACTCCCTGGGCCATCCAAGATCATGAAGCTGTGTGATTCTTGCAGCGGTTTGGAAAAAATGAAGGAGCAGTGATTGACCACAGTAATGGTTGGAATGTGATATCAAAAAACACATACACGGATATAGGGGCTTTGAGTATTCTTACGATATTTGGACCCAACTGTATATCTCTTTGGTAGCTGCAGAATTTAGTTTCTCTTATTCTTCAACTGTTTTTGGATGTTCTACTGGTTGCAGACACAACCTTACGCTAAGAAAATCATGCTTCGACTATTTATGACGATTAGGTGAGTGAACAATAAATACTATATTATTAATACATATATATCTATCTATATTATAAAAAGAACTGCTGTGTGTAGCCTTACAAATCCGACCATCGATTTTGTCATCCTACGATGCGGATCGATTGGTTATATATCTTATATAGACGTCCGTCCGATCTCTTGAGATTTAATTATTTTAGACGACATAGATTATGTTGTGGCCCGTACCAAAGCTAATTTCTAGCTAGACATGGTTCTGAAATAGGCTCTACCCGATCATCAAGGTAACGAGCCCTTATTAGTTAACCTGGCCTAACACATCTAAGCTACCAAAAAAGAAAAAGTAAAGCGTGAAAGCGCAAAACAAAAACGAGTGGGACTCGTTTGGTTTTTCTTTTTTGTGAGCAGTGTACAAACAGGAAGAAAAAATTAATTTCCTTTTGCAACGTGGTTAAGATTTGGACTTAGACTTTTCTTCTCGGGATTGATAGTTTTTTTATCCTTTTTCTTTTTTTTCTGAAGCATCCTATTGATATTGAGCATCAATATTTGGGATATATAGTCGATCAGATACGGGTCATACAGCAACGTCAGATATTTGCGGGACTACGACAGGGCTGTGGGTCCTGGCTAATTAGATCGACCAACAAAATACTGAAATTCGCGTAAAGGACTACGGTCGCGGTTGTAGGCCCCGGCTAATTTGATCCCATTAACAAAATACCAGAATTTGCTTAGGGGACTACAACTAATTTGACCTGACAAACAAAATACTGGAATTTGTGTAGGGGACCACGGCCTGGGCTTTAAGCCCCGACTAATTTGACCCCATCAACAAAATACCGGAATTTGCGCCACTGCCCTGACTAATTTGACACGACAAACAAAATACTGGAATTTACGTAAGGGACCAAACAAAAAGAAATCAAAAATGGTTGAGCCCCGGCCGTAGGCCGGAATTTGCGTAGGGGACTACGACAGGGGATGCAAGTCCCGGCTAATTTGGCCCGACCAACAAATACCGGAATTTGCGTAGGAGATTACGGCCAGGGCTGCATGCCCCGACTAATTTTCCCAGACCAACAAAACACAAGGATTTGCGTAGGGGACTACGGCCAGGGCCATCAGCCCCGTCTAATTTGACACGACCAATAAAATACTGGAATTTGTGTAGGGGACCACGGTCGGGGCTGTAGGCCCGACTAATTTGATCCGACCAACAAAATACTGGAATTTGTATAGGGGACCACGGCCGGGGCTGTAAGTCCCGGCTAATTTGACACGATCAGAAAATACTAGGGTCGCAAGCCCCAAACAACAACAAAAAATCGAAGAAAAGGTTGAGTCCCGGCCGTAGGCCGGGATGATACCTAGTATATATATATATATATATATATATATGGCTAATAAATCATTATTTAAGAATTTATTTTGTTTTTAATTTGATAATTTACAAGCTCTCGGCTATTTGAGTTGAGTTGATGCCAGCTATTTGAGTTGAGTTGATTATCTTGCATATGTTGAGTCACAGCACATCAATTACAGTAATTTGGAATGTAAACTTTGGTTATGAATTTTGCCAACTTAGCATTGGCGCAGACAATGAATTAAGTTGGCAAAACTTACCGAACATGAATGAGACGATATATCCCGGTGCGAAGCACGGGTTATCATCCAGTTTGTGTAGGGTGACAAACTCAAAACCTCCTTTTCCTACCTTTCCTCAACCCACGTGGCAGTTCAGGAGGAACAAAACAGAATACGTGGTATATTAAGCCTCGCGTTTTTAGGGGCCACTCAAAAGGATTTAGGGGCCAACAATAAAACAAAAAAGGTCACCTAAAGGGAAAATGTAGCCAACCCTTATCTCGCGTAATTCGTAATGGCGAAATTACCCCTATATATTCGGAGCATATGATAACATTTTTATCCTCAGATTTCAATCGGAAGCCAAAATATTACCCAGACTTCCGATTGTAGTCGGTGCAGTATTAGAATGATTTTTGTTTCATTTTTTCCATTTCTTTTTCATTTTTGAGTTGTTAGAGTTATAGAGAAGAATGTGAAGGAAAAAAGGGAAAACCCATTTTATCACTACAAAAATGGATGGATATGAAGAAGAAGGTGAGAATCATGGCGAAGAACAAAATGTTGAGGGTTCACGACCGTTTAGAGAAGACGATATGGGGTATATGTTGAATGATCCAAACTTTTGTGGAGAGGAAAACCTAGACGACCCTTTCATGGAAGAAAATGGGGAATCGCCTGATATTGAAGCTAACGATGCATGTAAAACACAGGTATTGTGTTAAGAAACTCAAATACTCGATTTGCATGCGTTTGTGTGCTTTTGTAAACAAGAAAAACCGATTATTGCATGCATTGAATGCCATGAACTACCCAGATTCGGTAGATAATTTCTCGAATAAACTTACGAATATAACACACTGAGTACCAAATATGTATATTCGGTAGTTCCAAGACAGTAGTTTACTGCCGAATATGAGAAAAAAACCCCAAACTGGTTTTCCAAAAAAATCTACATTCGGTAGTTATGTAGAGTTATTTACCTCCGAATGGCCCCAAAAACGATGCATGTAAAACACAAGTATTGTGTTAAGAAACTCAAATACTCGATTTGCATGCGTTTGTGTGCTTTTGTAAACAAGAAAAACCGATTATTGCATGCATTGAATGCCATGAACTACCCAGATTCGGTAGATAATTTCTCGAATAAACTTACGAATATAACACACTGAGTACCAAATATGTATATTCGGTAGTTCCAAGACAGTAGTTTACTGCCGAATATGAGAAAAAAACCCCAAACTGGTTTTCCAAAAAAATCTACATTCGGTAGTTATGTAGAGTTATTTACCTCCGAATGGCCCCAAAAACGAATTCCTCAAAAAATTTCAAAACTTAGTATTCTTATCCTTTACAATCGGTAATAGTTTAACATTATTTGACTGCCGAGTATAACAGTGGCCTCAAAATAAAATTTCCGAAAACTTTAAAATCGGATGTTTATCGATTAAAGTTATCTCCCGGTTATTTATATTCGGCTGTTGTACTATATATTTTAGATTCCGATTATATCATGTTTTGCACTCAGTAAACTGTGTACATTCATTTGCATAAATCGGGTGTTTTGGGTAACCGATAGGATTCCGAATATAGTATATTCGGGAGTTTTATTTATTTAATAACCTCCGATTATTGTATAATAATTTGTTGCTTTCATATGCAGGCCGTTGAAGAGTTTGTTGATGATTTCTATTTGAGGCCCGACACTTCCCTATACTATGCAAACGATTTGGTATACTCATTACTATTTTTATTTTTTTTCAAAATTTATATGTTAAATGGTTATGCTTATTAGATTTGTTTTGTTTTATGCACGTTTAGACATTTGGAAGTAAGAAGGAGGCAAATGAATGGCTTATGAACAAGGAAAAAGATAACATGTGCGTGGTAGTTCAAAATAATCATGTTAGTGACACTCGATTTGAAATGATTTGTGAGCGAGGTGGGACGCGAAAGAGTCACGAGGGAAAGAATAGTAAGTACGTACGGAAGACGAATAGGAAATACCGAAGCAATACCAAGAAGATAGGATGCCCATTTAAGATTGTCTTCTATAAGCCCGATGGTATTAAAGGTAAAGAGTATAAAATGTATAAATTTGATAACGGTTGTCACAACCATGATGATCCGTTGGATTTAATTGGACATGTAATGGTTGCCAAGTTAAAACCACATCAAATGCAGACGGTGAGGTCTATGCGGATCCAAAAAGCGAGTGCGATCTTAAGTAAAATAAAGGCGGACGACCCCGACAACTTGTCGTCGTTGTCTACAATTAAGTCGGCCCTAGATACGATCAAAATGACTGAATGGGATGGTAGAACGGTCATGCAACAATCGGAGTGGTTAGCGGAGTTACCCGGCTACACCTTGAGAAGGGAAGAAAAGGATGGTATAGTGGTTCGTATTTTCTTGGCACATCCCGAAATGATCCAATTGGCTCAATGCTTTCATCAAATTTTGTTGATAAATGCTACTTATAAGACAAACAAGTATAACATGCCGTTGTTGAACATTGCTTGCCATACTTCGGACAAAAACACGTTTACGATTGCATGGGGTTTAATGGATCATGAGAACAATGTGAGTTTCATTTGGATGTTGGAGACGTTGAGGTCCATTTATAACGGTGATAATTTTCCAAGGGTTATTGTAACGGATAACGATCAAGCCTTAATGCATGCAATAGCGGTAGTGTTTCCGGAAGCCCAAAACTTGCAATGTACGTGGCACATTCAATGCAATCTCAAAACCAATTGCCATCATCATTTCCAAGCTAAAAGACCAAGGAAGGGTACCAAGAGGTCAAAAGGAAGAGAGCGCATTAGTAAATTAACCGTGGAAGAACGTAAGGAAGAGGATAGGTATTTGAAGAAAAGTGGAAGGAGGATGGAATTATTTGGAAAATGTTCATGAAAGCATGGGACAAAATCGTTTGGTCGATGACCGAGGAAATTTACGAATGTAACTTGAAGAAATTTGAGGATGAATACGGCACGGACTACCCAAAACCGGTTGAGTATTGTAAAAAACAATGGTTAACGATTAAGGAGAGGTTTGTGTTTGCATGGACATATGAATATCGTAACTTCAAGAACGAGGCGACAAGCATTGCGGAGGGGTCTCATGGTCGACTAAAGAAAATACTAATTGGTAGTCAAAATGGAGTTGTGTCGATCCAAGAAGCAATCCATGAATTCACCAATCGTGATCTCGTAAAGATTAGGAAATGTATGCAATTTAGTGTACACCAATTCCCGATGGAACATATTAAGGAAAAATTGCTTCTAAGGGGAGTTGTTCATAAAGTTTCAAGATGGGCAATAAATCGCATGATGAAACAATTGAAGTTATATAAAACTTATGATGACGAGAATACGGTTTGTGTTTGCAAGGATATGATAGGTATTGGACTCCCGTGTCGTCATAAGTTGGGTAGGTATGTTGAAGTGATTGACATCGATGATATTCACCATTTTGAAAGCAATTAAATTTCACTCCGAACACCCCGGTAGTTGATGGTCCGTCTTTCTTGGAGTCAGAATTGTGTGCACGAATAGCCGAGCGTTACGCTACATCAAATGGCACCAAAAATAAAATATTGATGCATAATTTGGAGGAAGCCCTTCACCCTTCTTTAAGGGAGGTTGATGAACCTATTAAGCAAAAGAACACCGGTAGGCCGAACACCGAAGTGTCAAGGACCATCCAAAGAAAAGAGTTGAAGGAGTATTTGTCTAATAAAAGAATATTGTCTAGGCACGAGCGTTCGGAAGCCGAATTTGAAGATGATCCGGAACCTAAGAAAAGAGGTCGTCCAAGAAATGATCAAAGTGGACCAACCACCCGACAAGTAAGGACAAAGATCTCTACAGAGCCTTCTCAAGTAAGTCAACCCAATGTTGTCGAAGAAGTTGTTGAGCAAATGAACGCCTCGCAACAAACCCAACCAATGGAAATTCTTACTATAAAAGAGGACAAAGGTACTCTTCGTTGCCCTAGAGATCTTAATGGAAGACCAAATCGATCCACATATACAATATAAAAAGAGTATTTGGAACAACTCCCTCCACTTATCATTCCATTTGTTTTGTCGACCGACGAGGTTGATGGGGATGGAAATTGTGGGTTTCACGTTGCTACGGAACAAATGGGTTACTTTAGAGAGGCGGATATCGAAGATGTCACCCAATGCCAATATTTAAGAAATAAGATGGTTGTACAACTAGTGAAGGACAAGGGTTTTTATATGGAGATGATGAGGCGAGGAGATAGATACGACAAAGAACAATCGGCCCTAGCTACGATCAAAAGGACTAAATGGGATGGTAGAACGGTCATGCAACAATCGGAGTGGTTAGCGGAGTTACACGGCTACACCTTGAGAAGGGAAGAAAAGGATGGTATAGTGGTTCGTATTTTCTTGGCACATCCCGAAATGATCCAATTGGCTCAATGCTTTCATCAAATTTTGTTGATAGATGCTACTTATAAGACAAACAAGTATAACATGCCGTTGTTGAATGTAATAATTTTTTATCCATTCGGTCTCTTCCTCAACTTGTTTTAATCTTTCTCTATGATGGAATTGTTCTTCACCTCGCTTCTTAGCCTTGATTTCCTCTTCCTCTTCCTTCGTTGCCACTAACGATGGTTTAATTTTTTTGGGTTATTTGTTCCTTTTTTGTATTTCTTCTTCCAATGCTGCAATTGATGTAGTTGTTCGCTTGCATCTTCGAAGTATGTTGTCGATTGATGATGGACTTGCCATTGAAAAGGTTTTTCATTCTGATTTTTTACTCAATAATAACTGAGAGGGGTTACCCTCCTTATATAGATTAGAGTTCCAACGGCTCTAATTTTTGAAAATATGGTCGTTGAGGTTTCTGAAAATATGGCCGTTGAGGTTTCGTATCAATGATGCACTACAATCGGTTGCTAACGATACACGTATTCCCTCTGAATAAGACATTCGGTAGCGAACTTAAATTTTTATCTACCGATTAGGTTGGTATTTCTAAACACGACTATATTATTCGGAGGATAAATTTTTTTGTAAAGTCCCGAATGTACAATGGCCCAAAAATCAGAATTTGGGAAAAACTGATACTTTTCAAATTTTGAACTTGAAATAATCGGAAGTTAACTTAGTTACCAAAACTTCCGAATATGGGCTGTCTAACCTTCTATATTGGCCCTTGGAACCACCTAGAGCCATGGCATGGTTTGTTTTGAACTTGTAATATTCTGAGGATAATTTTTTTTTTAAAGTCCCGAATGTACGATGGCCTAAAAATCAGAATTTGGGAAAAACTGATACTTTTCAAATTTTGAACTTGAAATAATCGGAAGTCAACTCAATTACCAAAACTTCCGAATATGGGCTGTCTAACCTTCTATATTGGCCCTTGGAACCACCTAGATCCATGGCATGGTTTGTTTTGAACTTGTAATATTCGGAGGATAATTTTTTTTGTAAAGTCCCGAATGTACGATGGCTCAAAAATCAGAATTTTGGAAAAACTGATACTTTTCAAATTTTGAACTTGAAATAATCGGAAGTTAACTTAGTTACCAAAACTTCCGAATATGGGTTGTCTAACCTTCTATATTGGCCCTTGGAACCACCTAGAGCCATGGCATGGTTTGTTTTGAACTTGTAATATTCGGAGGATAATTTTTTTTGTAAAGTCCCGAATGTACGATTACCCAAAAATCAGAATTTGGGAAAAACTGATACTTTTCAAATTTTGAACTTGAAATAATCGGAAGTCAACTCAGTTACCAAAACTTCCGAATATGGGATGTATAACCTTCTATATTGTCCCTTGGAACCACCTAGAGCCATGGCATGGTTTGTTTTGAACTTGTAATATTCGGAGGATAAATTTTTTTGTAAAGTCCCGAATGTACGATGGCCCAAAAATCAGAATTTGGGAAAAACTGATACTTTTCAAATTTTGAACTTGAAATAATCGGAAGTTAACTTAGTTACCAAAACTTCCGAATATGGGCTGTCTAACCTTATATATTGGCCCTTGGAACCACCTAGAGCCATGGCATGGTTTGTTTTGAACTTGTAATATTCGGAGGATAATTTTTTTTGTAAAGTCCCGAATGTACGATGGCCCAAAAATCAGAATTTGGGAAAAACTGATACTTTTCAAATTTTGAACTTGAAATAATCGGAAGTCAACTCAGTTACCAAAACTTCCGAATATGGGTTGTCTAACCTTCTATATTGGCCCTTGGAACCACCTAGAGCCATGGCATGGTTTGTTTTGAACTTGTAATATTCGGAGGATAATTTTTTTTGTAAAGTCCCGAATGTACGATGGCCCAAAAATCAGAATTTGGGAAAAACTGATACTTTTCAAATTTTGAACTTGAAATAATCAGAAGTTAACTTAGTTACCAAAATTTTCGAATGTACCACACAAATCATTGTCATTTGAACTTGTCTAACTTAGTTACCTAAACTTCCGAATGTACAACACAAATCATTGTTATTTATCTGCTCTTCTTTACTTTACGACCGTGACTACCTCTCAGTCATGCACGACCACGGGTTTGAGCACCTTCAGTTGGAGCACCTTCAGTTGGAGCAGCTTCAGCGCTCGATGAAGCTCGAGTTCTTTTACCCGTCTTTGATACTGCCACCTTGGGCTGATGCCTCTTCGTGACTTTCTCCCCAAACTGGGAAGCATAATCTTCGTTATCCATATTATCAACTATATCTCTAGCCTCTTTGATCTTCTCAGCTGGCATGGGATCTCCGCTCTTCAGGCATGCAGTTAACATTTTGGAAACATGCTTGAACCTATTCACCTGTTTTTTATACGTAATGACATAACATCAAACGGTAATTACCTAAGATTTATAGAAATAATATAAAATGAACAAAAATATAAGAACATGCACCAGTCTATCATAACCAGTTGGTTTGTCTTTGATGATACAATTATAACTTGAACCCGCCGCAGTAGTGTTGGATTTGATTTCACGGATAACCAAAGGATGTGATACCTTGTTATACCAACTCATATAGTCTGGAGAATTTTCATCACCTCGGGTGGTTCGTCTACCAGTGTCGATAATGAAGTCATTCCTCTTATCCCAGTTATCAAGAACAGTAGGTGGGCCTGTGTGAACAATCGTGAGATTATCACCACTAGAAGAGCACAAATCTAACTCCAATTTGTAGTAATCCCCCATTTTCTCCACAGGTTTATGTTGTATATACCCGTGTTGTCGCATCACCCTAGAGGGGTTATACATCACATATCCTTTGGGGTGCCACAATGGTCCAAAATAAAGGGACAAGTCCGACCGACCATTTATATGCCCACTGGCTCGATCTTCCTTGTATGGATCAAAGCATACGTCCGAGGCCTTCAATTGGTCCAAAATCTCTCTCATGCGAATCAGCTGCTGCTCTTTTGTCCTAGAACGGTTGTCTTCAAATGTATACTTTGTTCCTTTAGGAGTACCTTTGCACCACCCCGGGTTCTCTCCGGCCAACTTCAGGATAGGGAAGTGGTCATAGATCCATGCATATATACATAAGAAACCAAGTTTTAGTAAATAGATTGTGTATATTCGGTAGTAATTTCCAAACATTAGTTCCGATTATATATAATAGGAAATAAAACTGAGTACCTATCCATCAAATAACCAACATTCGGAAAAAGAGATGGATCATTTCCTACCGAATATGCGTCATTTGGAGTTCAGTAACCTATAGTTTTTCTGGACTGTATATTCGGTTCTAATATCAAATGAATATTTCTGATTATATATAATCGGAAACAAAAATAAGTACCTAGCCACTGAATAACCAACATTCGGAAAAAGAGATGGATCATTTCCTACCGAATATGCGTCATTTGGAGTTCAGTAACCTATAGTTTTTCTGGCCTGTATATTCGGTTCTAATATCAAATGAATATTTCCGATTATATATAATCGGAAATAAAACTGAGTACCTATCCACTGAATAACCAACATTCGGAAAAAGAGATGGATCATTTCCTACCGAATATGCGTCATTTGGAGTTCCGTAACCTATAGTTTTTCTGGCCTGTTTATTCGGTGCTAATATCATAAGAATATTTCCGAATATATATAATCGGAAACAAAAATAAGTACCTAGCCACCGAATAACCAACATTCGGAAAAAGAGATGGATCATTTCCTACCGAATATGCGTCATTTGGAGTTATGAATATGCATCATATGTATTGTCTACCGAATAACTATAGAGTGAGTTATAGAGTTAAAGAAAAAACCTGCAATAGAGCCACGTTCCCGGAAACTTGGCAGGTTCCTAACCTCGAAGCCTTTCTCAACTCTTCCATCAAGAATGCTAGGCATGCCGTGCCCCAAGAATAGTCACCGACTTCATGGAGAGGATCCAAAAGTTGTATAAGGTTGGCGTCGATCCGGTTGCCAGAAGTATTGGGGAATATGACACATCCCAATACACAAAGGAGATATGCGGTGGCAGCGTGGTTCACTTGCTCATCAGTTAACGTTCCATTCTTTTCCTTCTCCAAAGTGCCTCGGAACATATTCATCAAAGATGTAATGTTGATCTGTCTTGTTCTGTAACTTGCATGCCTCCTAAACTCTGTTGTTGTTGTCTCTTCATCCCAACCTAAGAAATTTTTAGTTAGAGCATAAAGTTGTGCCCAACTTAACTGCTTTGTGTAGTTAAACTTCACAGCTGTGCCTTGGTCGGGGTAATCGTCATCTCCCCAAACGGCATATGGAAAGTATCGGTCTCAGGATACATTCTCTCTACGAACGCCGATATGGCCACACGATCATGTTCCAACAATGAATTCTCGGCGGCATTAGCTAACCCCGAGTTGGCAAAAAATGACTTGAACCTTTCACATTCACCGGATAAAGGCCACGCAAGCATTTTTGTTGGTGCGGCGGTAGGTTTGAGTAGACGGACCGCATCTTGATGATCCTATTAAAGTACATAAAAAAATCCTTAATAAAAATATTACGATATAACACATAGACAATACATTAATAAAAAATAGTAATTTATTACCTCGGTTTCGTATATTTCTCTGGCCCATGGGTCTTTGTATCCAAATAGAAATTTTCCTCCATCCGCTGGTAGCCCAAGGATTGTGCCTGCTGGAATACCCTTCTTCTTCAAGTGCTGAGGGACAAGATGTGATGCTTTCTTAGCAATATCCTTCTTTACACCATCTTTTCCTTTTTTGGCTTTTTGGGTACCACTTGGTTGTCCTTCTTCTTCTACTCTTGGCACTGGATCAACTGGTTCAATTTCATGGTGGGGTGTAACTTGTGGAGCAGTTGGTTCTGCACTTTGTTGAGCGGCTTGTTTAACACTTGGTTGCACCCCTTGTTCACTGCCTTGTTGTTCTATACTTTGTTCATCACTTGGTTGCACTCCTTGTTGACTGCTTTGTTCTTCTAAGCTTTGTTGAGCACTTGAATTATCTTTGGCACTCCTTTCCCTCCTAGCACTAGCTGTCACTTTCTTCCTACTTTCTCGACTTTGTCTAAACAACAAAGAAAGGAACAATATTTACAAACTATACAATCAGAAGACAAAGTATGGAAATATAACCCGAATGTACACATTCAGAAGTAAGAAGACACATATTGTTCCCGAATACAAAACAATCGAAAGCTAACTAAACATATTTACAACCGAATATGCATCAATTGGAGTTCAGAAGCTCTAAATTTTTCATCCTACACAATCGGAAGACAAAGTACACAACTATAACCCGAATAAACAAATTCGGAAGTAAGAAGACACATATTTTTCCCGAATGAAAAACAATCGGAATATAACTAAACATGTTTACAACCGAATATTCATCAACTGGAGTTCAGAAACTCTAAAATTTTATCATACACAATCGGAGGTATAAAACATTATATTGTACTCCGAATAAATACTGGCCCCAAAATGAGATTTTTCCTACATCAGAAATTTTGAGATTTTTTCAATATATATATTCGGTAGTGAGTGTACTTCCGAATACTGTGTGTCTACTTAAATATATTCGGGAGCAAAAAAATTCATTAAACTACCGATTATTACCAGTTTGTATCCAGGAAGATATGGCCAACAATATTCGGCAGATAACCAACAAAAATTTCTCCCGAATACTGTCGATGTTCTTGAGAAATGAAGAACACGACTACATTCGGAAGTAAATAAGCATGAATATCGCCCGAATCTGGATAAATAACCGAAAATCCTAGAATTTTTTTTTCTCGATTCGTCGAATTAAAGCTAAATAAACCCCAAAAATGATAGATTCTTACCTAATTGGGGCCATTTGAAGTTGACGAAGTGCTTGACTATCGGAATCGCCACCACCGACTACATTGCTGGGTACTTCTTCTTCGCGTTCTTCGCGTTCTTCTTCATTTGCAGCAAGAATTTCTTTATTTCTTGCTAAAATCTCAATCTTTGGATCGATACCCCGAGCAACATTTTTGGTTCTAGGTCTGTGGGTTTCATTTCCCTTATCCATTGTTTTATAAACGAATCGACGATGTTTTAATTTTACGATTCGCGGCGATGTTTCGGTTGAACGAGGGAAAGTTTTTTTTCTTCCACAATCGGAAGATAATATGAAACTGGAAGAAGAAGAGTTGAAATGAGTAGAATTTTTTTTGATTTGGTTTTTATACAGTTTTACCACAAGGGCATTTATGTAACTTCAATATCATATAGGGTACCCCTTAACTAGAGTCTTTGACTGGGTATAAATTGATGGCCCCTAAATCCTTTTGAATGGCCCCTAAAAACGCGAGGATATTAAGGAGTAGAGTACAAAAATATTTTTCTTTCTAGCCCTAATTATGTTCCCCGTTTTGAAAACTACAACGGTGACTTGGCAGATTAAAGCTTAATTGAGAATCTTATAAAAGACAAAATAGGTCTGTTTCGTAGCCATAATGATGAAACAATCCTGAAGATTAAAAGATAAAACAGGCAGAGATACAAAGAATCTTCTTTGTTCAGTTTGGAAGTTACACTAACATCACTAGATTGAGAGATTGAAATTTAGGATCGAAGTCACACTAACATCACTAGATTGGAATGATTTAGGAATAAGCAAGTTACAGTAGAAATTCTTTTAATTAATACTCGATTATTTAAAAAATTCCCTTAAATAGTATTTTTGGCTGGTTCCAAATCGGAGATAACGTGCCAAATTAATAATTCGCTAAAATTATAAGATAATACATTTTTGATTACCTATGTAGATCCCATATGAAATATAAATTAATAATGCATTATATAAATTCAATAATTAAAGATTTACGAAGACTTTTTGGAAAATAATTTAATTGTCTTCTGTTTTTTGCGAAAATATATTGAATTTAGTCTCTAATTTTTCTTATCATTGTAAGAATTTTTGGCGTTGTTTGCTCATAGCTCAAGAAGAAATTATTCAATGTGATTGCCACTTTAATAGCCTCGTTACGTAAAGGGGGGGCTCTATTGTAGAACTTTCATCATCCTCTTCCACATCTTTATCAGTCCCCATAGCGCTCTCGATTATTTCTTCATCAGTCCACAACTATGTAAGTTCATTTTCTTAGGGATAATTTAGGACATCTTCGACATTCATTGAATTGTGATAGCCCAACTTCTCGATCAAATTTTGCAAATCTTGAGTGATTTCACTGTCTGTATGTTCATCCACGTTGTCTAATCTTGTGTTATCTGTTGATCGAAGTTTACAATGACGAAAGCAGTTTGCAAGTGTACTTGTGCGAACATCGATAGTCCATGCTGAAATTGCGAGATTCTCTAACACATTTATTTTTTCTGGATTTGACGCCCCTAATTCATAGCCTTTCAAAATACCTCTATAAAATCGACGACAATAATGCATTTAAAATCCCGTATAATCCCTGCGTCACAAGGTTGAATTTTTGGAGTTGTGTTTGGTGGCAAAAAAAATAATTCAACATTTCTGAAGTTATGTTTGGTTAATTAATATCTCGCTTAATTAATAAATTTTGATGGTCCCTGTTAGAGCATAGCTCGGTCGACCTCGCATGCGTTGCTATCTCAAGCATGTTTGTCAATGTTAGTGATCAAAACTATGAGTCTTGATTTCTAGCCTACATAGCTAAGTCTCGGACTAGGATAGAAAAGTGTAGTTGAGCTCAAGGACTTCATGGCGATTCATCATACAACGACGAAGATCTATACAAGGAACCGTGGAACTTCATCAACAAAAAGGTATGTGGAGACTTGAACTTATCTATCACTCAAAAGTCTATCTATTCTATCTCGTACTTCTTATGAGACAAAAGTCGTATGCTATATATACTAGATCATACACATTTGACATTTCGAGCTGAGCATTCATTGCTTATCTTTTATCTCGAAATCGTTTGTTGGTAAAGCGTTTCGCTTTGATCAAGTTTATCTTCACCTAGTGACGAAAGTCATGAAAAGTTTCAATCACTTTGAGAATTGCTCTGACGTGAATCGGTCTGTGAATAACGGCTACATAGCGTCCTCTGAGAATGTCCCAATGATTGAAATGAGAGTTTATATTACTTAACCATGTATTCATTGAACCGAAGTTTTCGAACTTTGTTGATCAAGAGAAATCGGGAGGATTGTGGAATTGGCTTGCCAAGTCCGCGAACCCAGTCCGCAGACTCAGTCCGCGAACTGTCGGAAGTTCTCGACCGAGAATTTCTGCTGGATTTTCCAAAACTCGTTTGTGTGCTAAGTCCGCGAACTCTGTTCGCGAACCCAGTCCGCAAACTGGCGGAAGTTCTCTTTCCGAGAATTTCTTCTGAGTTTGGAAAACTCAACCTGTAGTTGCAGGAAATCCTACAACACACCCCGTGTACTATCATGACTATGGTTTCTAAATCTAAACTTATTTGATATGAAAATAAAGATAAAAGTGCTAAAATTATAAAGAGAGACGCAAGATTTACGTGGTTCGATCAATGTGATCTACATCCACGGGGTTAGGGATCTTCACTATGATTGTTTGTAATTACATATGGATTACAATTGAGTTTTCATTAATGAATATTTGGAGCTCTAGGTTGATGATGGAAGAAGAAGGAGATAATAATAATAATACAAATTTTGTTTTCTCTCTCTCTACAAATGTGTCTCCCTCTCTGATCCTAAAATGTGTATCCCTTTCTGATTATTATTCTTTCTCTCTCTTTCCTTTCTCTTTATATAGGATATTACATAGTGGATGACAGCTCATATGTAGTGGATTATAAACTTATTTGACTATGATTTCATAGTTGCAGGAAATCCTACAACACACCCCTTGTACTATCATGACTATGATTTCTAGATCTAAACTTATTTGATATGAAAATAAAGATAAAAGTGCTAAAATTATAAAGAGAGACGCAAGATTTACGTGGTTCGATCAATGTGATCTACATCCACGGGGTTAGGGATCTTCACTATGATTGTTTGTAATTACATATGGATTAGAATTGAGATTCCATTAATGAATATTTGGAGCTCTAATGTAATATCCTATATAAAGAGAAAGGCAAGAGAGAGAAAGAAGAATAATAAGAAAGGTATACATATTTTATGATCAGAGAGAAACACATTTGTAGAGAGAGAAAACAGAATTTGTATTATTATTACTACTATCTCCTTCTTCTTCCTTCATCAACCTAGAGCTCCAAATACTCATTAATGGAGTCTCACTGTAATCCAAATGTAATTACAACAATCACTAGTGAACCCTAACCCCGTGGATGTAGATCACATTGATCGAACCACGTAAATCTTTGTGTCTCTTTACATTTTTAACATTTTAATCTTTATTTTGATTGTGAGATATACTTAGATCTAGAAATAATAATCATGATAGTACAAGGGGTGTGTTGTAGGATTTCCTTCAACTACACAACCGATTAACTTAAGTCCGCGAACTTGTTTGTGAACTTAAGAGGTTATGATCTAAAGATGTGCTCTGAAGATGAAACATTAAATTACTAAGGAATGCTTTATGCAAACCGTGGCTATAATGTTCATGAGTCGATTCAATCGAATCGAATCATCTTTGTTTCAATTGTGTCTTGTGTAGTTACATAAGATCTCATAGCAATTGAACAACTCTTTAACTAGTTCATTTGAGTCAATTGAACTAGTTATGGTGAAGAAGAACAAGGTTAATATGAAATGCTCATATGGTTAACCTTTTGGGTTACTATGTTGAACCAACATACACGTGCACGTTTGGGAATGGTTTTCACAAACCCAGTAAACGTCTACCCAAGTTTGTGTGACAAGCTAAGTTTTCGATCTAACGGTTGAGAAATATTAGCTTGAATCAAAATCAGGTTTTCATCTAACGGTGAATAAGGATTGTTTTGTACCTAAGGAAAAACCCTGATTTGAAGGTTATATAAAGGAGACATCTAGCATTGTGCAAAACTAATCCCCACACGTCTGTGTCCTACTAGTGCTCCCGCTAGAGTCGATCTCCATTAACCTTTGATTTTCTTCTCTAAAATCAGGTTAACGACTTAAAGACTTCAATGGGATTGTGAAGCCAGACCGATACTACTTTTATCGTAGTTGTGTGATCTGATCTTGCATCTTCTATCGTACGAGTACAATCGATTGATTGGCTTGAGATCGTGAGAGTTCTCCGATAGGCAAGATAAAGAAGTCACAAACATCTTCGTCTCACTGTTTATGAGTCCTCGACAATCCGCTTGTGTAGTCAGGAAGGATTGTAGAGAGGTGATTGATTAATCTAGGATGTTCTTCGGGAATATAAGACCGGATTATCAATTGGTTCCTGTTCACCTTGATTTTATATCTTAAGACGGAACATAACCTAGGGTTTATCTGTGGGAGACATATTTATCCTTTGATAGACTTTTCTGTGTGAGACAGATCTGTTTATTATCAAGTCTGTGATTTTGGGTTGCAGCAACTCTTGGATGTGGGTGAGATCAGCTAAGGGAATCAAGTGCGTAGTATCCTGCTGGAATCAGAGGCGTCTGTACCTTGGATCGGTGGGAGACTGATTAGGGTTCAACTATAGTCCAGTCCGAAGTTAGCTTGGAGTAGGCTAGTGTCTGTAGCGGCTTAATACAGTGTGTATTCAATCTGGACTAGGTCCCGGGGTTTTTCTGCATTTGCGGTTTCCTCGTTAACAAAATTTCTGGTGTCTGTGTTATTTCTTTTCCGAATTATATTTTATATAATTGAAATAATACAGGTTTTGCGTTCGTGATCATCAATTGGAAATCCAACCTTTGGTTGTTGATTGATATTGATTGATCCTTGGACATTGGTCTATGGTACCATCCAAGTTATTCCTTGTATTTGATAAAGACTCGCTATTGTTTTTAGCTTGAGTAAAAATCAAATCAAGAGAGAGATATTAACTCCTTGAGATACCTTTATCTTGATCGAGTCTGACTGTCTAGTTGATTCTCTAGTAAAGTATTTTGGAGTTAGTCCATACAGATTGTTAATCGAAATATTGGGTGGTGTTGTTAGACCCCCGCTTTTTCAATTGGTATCAGAGCAGGCAAACACGTTTAAGACCTAACAAGTCCGTGTTTGTAGCGATCTGACTCTATGGACAGAGGTGTTATCTCTATTAACGTACCACCAGTCTTCGATGGCTCTAATTACTTATGGTGGAAAATTGCTATGCGAGCTTATCTTCAATCGCGTGATTTTCAATCATGGGTATATGTGGTGAATGGTTATGATGCGCCCGTTGTTGCAGCTGGAGACGGAACTGTTCCAAAGAATATTGGTGAATATAATGCTGCCGAGATTCTTGCTGCAAAGCAAAATTCTGAAGGATTAAATGCTATAATACATGCCATTGCCCCAAGTTTTCAACATTATGTGTCTAATTGCACTAGGTCTAAAGATGCTTGGGATATCTTAGAAAGCGTATTTGAAGGAAACTCTAGTGAAAAGAAAGCTAGGCTTCAAAACCTTAATTCCGATTGGGAGAACCTTCGTATGGCAGATGAAGAAACATTTGATGAGTTTAATCACAAAGTGTCTGAAATTGTTAATGCATCTTTTGCATTGGGTAAGACTATTCCTGAAAAGGACATTGTATTGAAAATTCTCAGATCGTTGTCATCTAGATACGAGTATAAGAAGCATGCCATCGTTGAGAGGAATAACCTCAATAATCTTTCCAGAAACACCTTGGTTGGGAAGCTAAAGATCTTTGACCATGAGCATACATCCAAAGTCGGTAAGGATGTTACCTTTAAAGCACAGAAGAGCACTAAATTACTTTCCAAAGGTAAAAGTGTTCATGTCTCTGAGGATGATTAGTCTAAGAATGATTTTTCAGATGAAGACCTTGACAAGTCGGTCTCCTTGATCACAAGACAGTTTAGGGATCTTCTGTTGAAGAGAAGTAAACGGTTTTCAAGATACAAACCTAGGTCATCAGACAAACCTCACGGTCACGTACCTCCTAAAAATAGGGATGCTGACGAGGCTGATGACGAGGACATGCCTCAGTGCTTTAAGTGTAAGGGTTTTGGCCATTTTGCTAACGAACGCCAAAATCGTAGAAAATACACTGGGAACAAAGGTCTAGCTGTAACACTTGATGAAATGTCTGAAACCTATGATTCCGATGAAGATAGGAAATCAAGTGTAGGGCTCCTTGGTGAAAACATCGATTTTGATACTTGTAGCAATACATATATCAACCTCAATGGGTTCGGAGAAGAAGGAAACCCAATCAAGCTGGAAGATTCTCTAACTGGAAACCCTGTCAGTAATGTTTCAGGATCTACTTTATGTCTAGCTGCTTGCACATATCATATGCCTGAACACTATCCAAGTTTGACGTGCTCGTTTTGTTCGATGAAGGGACACGAACTATCAAGGTGTTACAAGTACAAGCACCAAATAAGGCACGCCAGCGAACTTCAACGAAGAGCAGATCGATTAGTAAGGAAGCTGAAACTTGCTCAGAAGACCGCTGAGGTATGTAGGATCTTATCTTCGTCTAAGAATTTAGTTTCCAGGGATAGAGTAAGACCATTTGAAAAGAAAGTATGGTCGAATCGTTTTGATAGACAGAAGTCTGAAGATTCCTCCCTTGAGGAAAAAGATGGACAAATCGTTGTTCATCGCAACACAACTTAATTGTGTTGTTGGGAAAATCTTGTCTCATGTGCCTGATCGAAAAGAGACAAGATTGAGTGCTGATTCAGGCTTCAGTAAAGTTTTTCCTTCTTTTCTTAGATTTGTTATTTTCTGTCTATCAAATAAAATAAAGGGTTATTATCGACAATTCTACTCTTTATAGGGTTTTAGAGTTGGGCGTATACGAACCTATCAATAGGTTTCGAACCCTACATTCTTTTTTCCTTTTTGATATCCCATATAAGATTGCTTGTTGAGTTAAGTGATTCAATCACACAAATCCAGTTGTTTATAACTGTTCTCAAAGCACCATGTCAGATGGAAAGGATGTCAACATGATTGTTAAATCTTCAATCAAGGAAAAAGAAAAATCTCCTGTTTCTAAGTCCCTGAAAAGAAAAAGAAGGAATACAAGAAATCCCAGGGCGATGCCTTCTAACTCTCAGAAGTTTTCCGATGTTCTTGATGAGTTGAAGGAAGTAAGAAAGGAGATTCGTGAAATAAAGGTTTTTGTGTCAAAGTCCTTAGAAATTCAGAGAGCCCTGGTACGACATAATCAGCCAAGACAGTTCGTTGATATAAACTCCTATCTTCGTGAACCGTATGTTCCACTGGCTATTGACAACAAGGAGTTCGGGAATGATGCTGAATTTCTCAAAGGCATTGTCGCCTAGGATGTCTTATTTTTGTATTAGTTGGAAGAATAACTAGTGCTTTGAATAGCGATGATTGTGACTACACATAGCTATTTTTTTTTCATGTTCTTGTGTTATTTTTTAGGTTTATTGGTATTAAATTCTAAAAATATTTGAAGGATGATGTTATTGCAGTATTGATCTTTATGATTTTTTGATATTGCAATTTGTTTATGGGATATGTATTGTTTACGTCCGTGAACTTGAAGGTCCCATATTGCGGTCAAAAGTAAAGTCGTTCATGAATTAGTATTTGTATTGATGAAAGGACGAATGGAATTTTGACAATTACAAAAGTTATGCCTATGTAGTCATGTATTTGATGAAAAATAGGATGATATCTTTTGTTTGACAAGGATAAAGTCTATTATATCGTTATGATGGAAAATAGAATAGATCCTTGTATGTTATCCATGGTATTGATCTTCATTGATCCATTTTATTATGTTTTACCGTGAAGGCTCCATTGTGTATCTTATGTTGAGCACCTTACAACTAAGTCGATTTACCTTGACTTTGATGGTTGTTCCATAAGATGCTATATGTCGAGCATTAAGAACTAAATTAATCAACCAGTTTGGTTATTTAGTTTGTACTCCATAAGTTTTCTTTCTTATGTCGAGTACATGTACGGTTAAGGTTGTCATATTCTATGATGTACTTAGTCGGGGTTCCATAAGTTCTCTTATGTTGAGCCCAAAATAATTGATAGACGCATTTATGTGTCTATTTTGTTCTCAATTTTCTGTATTGTTAGACTCGATTAAGTACTTATTGTGTTATTTTGTGTTCTTGTAGGAAATTTTAGAGAAATAAGCTCTTGCGGCGAAATGGGCTCAAAAAGCAGTGTTTTACACCCCGGAGAAATGTACCGTAGGCACCCCAGAAATGCACCGTAGGCACCCCAGAAATGTCCCGGAGGAACCCATAAAAATTACGATTTCCAGCCCAATTGATATTCGCACCCCAGCACTCTTGATAAGGGGAACCTTCTTCAACAATTTGAATTTGTGTTTTTGGCGGGAAATGAAGTTTTCAACTGGCAGAATTTTGATTGTCAAAATGAATGGGTTAGAGTGCGATTCAATCGCTTAAAATTGGCAAAAAGATGTGATTTGGCATAAGGAACAAAGTTTGGGTGTCGAATTTGATCGGAATTGGCTGGAAATATCGATTTGATTCTCGAGCTCAAAACAGAGCTACACGGACAGACCACACCTTGTACACGCTGTTGTGTATGTTTTGGCTATGCATGGAAGTGATTAAGGGATGTTCGACGACTTACTAGGCGTGGGAGAGCTGAATTAGAGTGTGCAGAACCAATTCTAACGTGTGACAGAGTTAATTTTGGAAATTTTCGTTATTATTGGCAGCCGAGAATATTTGGATTAAATGGAGAATATATGCAATCAATGGTCGGATTTTTGGCTCCAATTCACTATAAATACAAGGCAAAACAGTTTGGGAAAGGTTGTCGAGAGTTGGGAGGAGAAGAGAGGAAGCTTCAAAGGAAGAATCACGAATTCTCTCTGCTGCTGCTGCTGCTGTTCGTGATGAAGATGAAGAACATGAAGAACGGACTCGCAAGGGCAGTGGTTTATCAACAGTGAGAAAGACTCACAGGCGTGGGTCGTAGGTGTGGGTCTTAGAACCACAGCGACAATAGCACTTCTCTTTTATCGTTCATTTGTGACGCTTACTGTGGGTCGCAGATTACAGTTTTACACCATTTTCTCCTTTTCTCTTCATTGTAAACACCATTTGAGCAATAAATAAATATTTTGAGCGTGCTTTTATCATGATGAGCTAAACCCAACACTGGGACGACGGAGGAGACCGAGCTTCATACATGGGTAATGTAATTAATTCTTTTTAAGACTTTTGCATTAAAAATTAATTGAAATATGATTTGATTAAATTGGGTGTTATTTGATTAGATGGGTCATGCTTAGCTTAGGTGATTTGATGTTCCATGCTTAACATTTACAAGCAATTTTTTGAGAATCTACTTTGGCAAAATAAGAGTCCATATAACTTATGTTTTGAGCGATTATTGTCGAGAATAATTCATTGAGCGCTATTTTATGAAGATTGGCCGAATCATTAGTCCCAGTACTCTTGCCCATATTGTTAATATTTTTTGTATATATTTTTATTTTTAAATCTTTACAAGTCCGAGCAACGAACTTTTACTACCACTTTCAAAACTATAACAAAATGGCGCCGCCGACGTGGACTTGTATATAGATTTATTTTTAATTTTTTTTAGGTTTATTTTTTTTATTATTTGTTCCTTTTTACTTTGTCTTTTTTTCTTTGATTTACAGGTTCGAAGTGGAGCACTAAGGACTTGGAGAGGAAAAAGATTAAAGCGAAAAGCGAAAAGAGAAGAAAAAAAGGACAATTTTAGGATTTAATTTTAAATTTTTAAATTTTTTTAGAGTGTGTGAGGAAAACTGTAAATTTTTTTTTTATTTATTTTGGACCTTGGACTTTAAACAATTGGACTTTATTTTTTTAACCCTACGGAAGGGTATTATTATTAAAAAAAAATTATATAAACTGTGTGCAGGGAAGGACGACGATTACTATATCGTCTCGGCCCCTCAGGTTCGTACATGACATAGGAGTCGTGTCCCGAGTCGACTTCAACGGTTCATCCCCCGTCTGGTACGGGAGGTAAGTCCATCGAAACACTCGTGAATCTCCTGTAAGTGAGTTACTGTATTCCTTAAGGTGATTCATTGATTGGGGACGAATTTGGACTGTTTTTTTTAAATTCCTAGTAAAGGGCAAGGCCTGACCAATACAAGATAAGGGTTCGGATTTCATCACCGCTCCCTTCTTGCCCGCCTTAGGAAAACGAAACCTAACGCGAACCCAAGCTTAAAATTTGGAATAGAACGAGACCGATAGGGTAACGAGCTTAGTAGGAAACTCGTTCGAAAAATATTGGTTGCTCTTAAAGCACACTCCAAAGTTCATGATGGTTTCTGTGAGTTGAATGCGTGACTGCGCCGCCTTGTGATAGCGGTGAGGCCTTGGGTATCAAAGCTCCACTGAGCTTCCCTCGCCTCAATTCAAATTACTTTGACTCTGATTGATTCCAGAGGGGTTTGCTCAAATTGTAACGAATTCCTTTTCGAAGGAATAGAAGCTGGTCTAGAAAACAATCTAAGTGGAGCCATCATGATTTTTGTTTGCTAGATTCTATAGGTTTGATTTGGTCGAGTCATCCTTGTTTGTGATTGTGTAGAATTCCCTTGCAATTAAGAATGTCGAACTGGTATGATAGAAGCCAATACAATGATTATCGACCTGAATTTGAATATGGACATCATCCTTTTTATGACCATGTTGGGAATAGTGGTTGGGAACGCCATCCTTTGGAAGGATATGGGTCATACCCTGGTGAGCCCAATTACTATCCACACATGCATCAGTCTTACGAGCAAGAAGATTATAGTACTAGTTCTTCGTCTCTAGAGGATACAATCAAACTATTGAAAAGTAGTCCTTTTTATGATCCTTCTGATAATTCCTCTTTACTAGAGTCAACACGTAAGTTAGCTGAGTCGACGCGTAATTTAGCTGATATGAATAGTATAATTATAGACGAAAGAACTACAATAATGAGTGAACCTTCTTTAGAAGACCACCTCAAGCGGATAGCTGAGACGAACGAAAGAATTGCTCGAAATTACTTGAATTGCCAATATAGTGTATCCAATAATACCCTTGAGAATGAAGATAGTTATTTACATAATCAAGATAACAAGGTTAGAATTGGTAGCACTACTTGTTTTGATGAGGTTCGATCTTTTTCATGTTATAATGATGATTATGATGAGGATAGTATTGATGAAGAACATGAAATATGTAGGAATAGTGATCAGGAATCTAGTAATCCAATTGAGCCTTATAATGATTATATTATTTCTGGTTCAGATCCTAATAATTTTAACAATTATTCATCTATTCAAAAGGACAAGGATTTGACTAGAGATACCCCCGTTTTAGACGATGTAGTATTTCCTTTTGATTACGAAGCCGATAATGGTTTAGAGGAACGAGTTTATTCTGAGAAAAATATTGTAAAGTCTAGCGATTTAGAAACAATAGTCTTAGACGAAGAAGATGAACTCGTAGAGCATTTAAACATGTGTGAGGAGTCATCACCTGAGTATAACCTAGAAGAAGCAATTGACCATTTTCATGATTCTGATGATCTAGAAATTAGGGAAATTGTAGCTAGTCTATCTAGAGACACCCAAAACTCCAAGTTTGGGGGTGATTATCATGCTCCACGTGATTTAACTCTTAGAAAGGTCCCTCACTTGGGTCTTGACATATCTTCCTCAACCATTTTACAGGATTATCTTCATACACGTTTTCCTGAACCTAGTGATGTCCATAACGGAGTTCAGTTATTAGAAACCCATCCTCTAGTTGATGTGGTTTGCCCAGGCTATGATACCCAGATTGACTTTGTTTTCCCACCAAATAGTTTTCTTCCAATTGTGGGAACGTATAAATTTCAAATGTGTCACTTATTAAGTTCTGAGACTAAGCCTAAGTACTTTAGGAAATTAGAATCGACACATTTGCTTCAGAATGACCACTACTCTGACTGTGGTCAACTATGTAAGTCATACCTAATTGACTTAGAGGATCCTAAATTATTTAGGTTATTTTGTGATTCCAGGTTCTTATCTGAGTTTTTCCAGACTCTAAGACCTAATAATTTGGATCCTACCTATGAGGAAATGCATCCGAGGAAAATAGTTTATTTAGACCCCTTCATAGAACCTGAACCTGAACCGCAATTAGCGATAGTTATCCAGAAACTAGGTAAGGGCATGCTAGTCTTGTACATTTTATTGGTTCACTGCAGTTTCCTTTTGTCAGCTCTTTTTGGTTTTAAAGACCCACAGTTATTCCGGATCTGTTATACGGTTCGAGTTGACTAAGCCTTTTCTATGTCTGGCTGAAGACTTTAAACTTAGCACTTATTGGGAGGTAACCCAATCTCATGCAACACGGTAATATCTTTCCATATCTCTTTTGCTTCAAATGGTAACAGTTTCTCCTTGTTCATGCTTTTAATTTCATCTTTAGAACATTGAGGACAATGTTAGATTTAAGTTTGGGGGTATGGGAGAAACTTTTTAGTTGCATTATGAATAAATAAACTCCAGAACCTAGAAATTTATGCCTATTGAGGATTGCACTAACTAATCTAAGTGGATGGAAGCATTTTGATCGTAGGAGTTGAGGAACCAATCTGATTAGATGACAACATCTAGAAGAGTCTATTCATAAAAGCACAGAGCTCAGGTGTTATAAATAACATGATAGTTTCACCATATCTCGTTGAGTCCTTTTCACTTCTATTTTTATTTTGTTTTGTTTTTAAACTATGTTTCTCTAAGTGATTAGGTGGGGCTCACGATTCAAGTTGTTACCAATGCTAGGGTGAATTAGAGCGATTGAGATACCATAAAAAAAAAAGTTGAAAAAGAAAGAAAAAAAAAATTGAGACCAGACCATTTGACCAAAAGGAATAAATTCAATAAAGTCGATCACTGGTACCCTTGTATATGCCAGTTGTGTTGACCTAGAGTTAGGTTATCGACCACTGGTTCCCTTGTATATGCCAGTGTGTTGATATTAGTCAGACTAATATCTCAATTCATTAGGATAGGTTCATTTTGGCGGAGGCCTTCAGACAGATATGGGAAACGCCGTTCACTTAGTAAACATCAAAACCATCTATGTTTTTCTATATCCATCTTCTTGATCTATCCATATGATTAGTTTGACTCCGAATATGATGTCCATAGTGCCACTATCTGAGTAGATATCTGTCACTTATATATGAATTTTAGTATGCTTGAGTGCAAAATCGTGTACATCAATTGGAATTTCTCATCAGGGTACTTCCTCTTGTAGTCAATAAATATGCCAACCAAGGAGATTCTTTAGTGCCTTCCAAGGTTCGTTGTAGATAGCTAGGGTCTGGAGTATAAAGGTTTTGTGGGTATATCTCTAGTAATCCGTCCCGAGACTATAACTCGGCCACTAGGGACACCTAGGGGTTTAAAGGCTTATTGCATACGCTAAATGCAATCGACGATGCCTGCGAAAGTGAGTTAGGATTTTATTTTCTATTTGATTTGCTCGAGGACTAGCAAATAATAAGTTTGGGGGTATTTGATAGACGCATTTATGTGTCTATTTTGTTCTCAATTTTCTGTATTGTTAGACTCGATTAAGTACTTATTGTGTTATTTTGTGTTCTTGTAGGAAATTTTAGAGAAATAAGCCCTTGCGGCGAAATGGGCTCAAAAAGCAGTGTTTTACACCCCGGAGAAATGTACCGTAGGCACCCCAGAAATGCACCGGAAGCGTCCCAGAAATGTCCCGGAGGAACCCATAAAAATTACTATTTCCACCCCAATTGATATTCGCACCCCAGCACTCTGCATAAGGGGCACCTTCTTCAACAATTTGAATTTGTGTTTTTGGCGGGAAATGAAGTTTTTAACTGGCAGAATTTTGATTGTCAAAATGAATGGGTTAGAGTGCGATTCAATCGCTTAAAATTGGCAGAAAGATGTGATTTGGCATAAGGAACAAAGTTTGGGTGTCGAATTTGATCGGAATCGGCTGGAAATATCGATTTGATTCTCGAGCTCAAAACAGAGCTACACGGACAGAACACACCCTGTACACGCTGTTGTGTGTGTTTTGGCTATGCATGGAAGTGATTAAGGGATGTTCGACGACTTACTAGGCGTGGGAGAGCTGAATTAGAGTGTGCATAACCAATTCTAACGTGTGACAGAGTTAATTTTGGAAATTTTCGTTATTATTGGCAGCCGAGAATATTTGGATTAAATGGAGAATTTATGCAATCAATGGTCGGATTTTTGGCTCCAATTCACTATAAATATAAGGCAAAACAGTTTGGGAAAGTTTGTCGAGAGTTTTGGGAGCTAGGGAGGAGAGCTAGAGAAGACGAAATCAGAGTTTAACAAAACTCTGCTGCTGCTGATGATGAACACCAAGAACACGAAGAACGGACTCGCGAGGGCAGTCGTTTATGAACAGTGTCTAAGACGCGCAACGGTGGGTCGCAGCGCAGTCTAAATATCAGCAGCACCTGCCTCTTATCGTTCTTTTTGTGACGCCTTCTGTTGGTCGTACATTCACTGTTTTACTCATTTTTATCATTTTAATCAACTTTTGACCAACATACATGTATTTTGAAGCTAAATCCCAACACTGGGGCGATGGAGGAAGCCTTATTTCACACTTGGGTAATTATATTTAATTCTTTTCATGACTTTTGCATTAATTTTAATTGAAATTATGATTTAAATTAATTAGTTGTGATTTGATTTGATGGGTCATGCTTAGCTTAGATGATTTGATGTCCCATGCTTAACATTTACACCTAATATTTTGAGAATCTATCTTGGCAATAAATTAGAGTCGATATATTTAATATATTTTTCGAGCTATTATTGATAAAAGAATTATTATTTGAACCTTAAGAAATGAATTTGGCGGAATCCTAGTCCCAGTACCTCTCGCCCATTGTTAATATTTTTGTATATATTTTTGTTTTAAAAATCTATTCAAGTCCGAGAAACGAAAACCCTTACTTATCGCAATATTATTACTACAACAATAATTAAATTGATTACTTCGGTGATTAGTTTGGTTGTTTGTATTCCAATTATATTAATTATAGGTTCTCTTGTAATTAATCTAGTTGAGTTTCCATATATTCCACAAATTCTTGTGTTGAGTATATGAACGGCTATAATAATCATGTTCTATTGGTTAATGTAGTCGTATATTCCGTAAAGTTTTCCTTATGTTGAGTATGTGAACGATTAAGTTAGTCATCTCCGTATAATTACCTTAGTCGTAGCTCCGTAAGTTTACTTATGTTGAGCACTTTCAATTAAATTGATCACTTTTGTGGTTTGATTTAGTTACGTTTTCAATTGAATTATTCATGGGTTTACTTGTGATTAATTTGGTTGAGCTTTGGATATAGAAAATCATTCCTATGGTTTTTGGTGTCCAATTAAAAAATCCTTCTTTTCTTTCGAAATTAAGGTCGCTCTTGTTGTTATCTCGGGAATGACATCAAACGGGGGAGAGTTCTTTTGAACTTGTGCTTAATGGTAATATCTTGCGGGGTGTGCGGCTGTGGAATTTTATAAGGGTTATCTTGTATCTTAAAACTCCTTGATGAATGCATTTAGCTTCGGCTTTATAATTGCATCTAAATTAAGTTAGTATGTATTTTTCTTTTAGTCTATGAAATGTCTCTTGTGGAAATTTCATTATGATCCCGTTCTTGTACCTTTGCCAATTTTATTTACAAAAAGGGCGAGAAATAATGTAGTTCACACTACAAATACATATGGTTTTCGGATTATTGTGTAAGGGGGAGTGGTTTCCCTGATCGAGATGGAGTATTGACTAAGGGGGAGTGATACATATCACCGTAGTATTATTGTTAAATTCGTGATACAATTAGACTTTGATATTACATAATAATACTATGACACTGTATAATAATGATTGAGAATCTCGATTTCTCTCATTGTTATAGCTACGAATCTTGAACAACGGTGATGCTAAACTTACAACCTTTAGACTATGGAATATGAGCCACTAAAGTTTATCTTTTATGTATTCCATATGTATTAATAATTTTGTCACCAAAATTGACAAAGGGGGGAGATTGTTAGAGCATAGCTCGTTCGACCTCGCATGCGTTGCTATCTCAAGCATGTTTGTCAATGTTAGTGATCAAAACTATGAGTCTTGATTTCTAGCCTACATAGCCAAGTCTCGGACTAGGATAGAAAAGTGTAGTTGAGCTCAAGGACTTCATGGCGATTCATCATACAACGACGAATATCTATACAAGGAACCGTGGAACTTCATCAACAAAAAGGTATGTGGAGACTTGAACTTATCTATCACTCAAAAGTCTATCTATTCTATCTCGTACTTCTTATGAGACAAAAGTCATATGCTATATAGACTAGATCATACACATTTGACATTTCGAGCTGAGCATTCATTGCTATTCTTTTATCTCGAAATCGTGTGTTGGTAAAGCGTTTCGCTTTGATCAAGTTTATCTTCACCTAGTGACGAAAGTCATGAAAAGTTCCAATCACTTTGAGAATTGCTCTGACGTGAATCGGTCTGTGAATAACGATTACATAGCGTCCTCTGAGAATGTCTCAATGATTGAAATGAGAGTTTATATTACATAAACATGTATTCCTTGAACCTAAGTTTTCGAACTTTGTTGATCAAGAGAAATCGGAAGGATTGTGGAATTGGCTTGCCAAGTTCGCGAACCCAGTCCGCAGACTAAGTCCGCGAACTGTCGGATGTTCTCGACCGAGAATTTCTGCTGAATTTTCCAGAACTCTTTTGTGTGATAAGTCCGCGAACTCAGTCCGCGAACTGGCGGAAGTTCTCTTTCCGAGAATTTCTGCTGAGTTTGGAAAACTCAACCGATTAACTTAAGTCCGCGAAATTGTTTGTGAACTTAAGAGGTTATGATCTAAAGATGTGCTCTGAACATGAAACATTAAATTACTAAGGAATGTTTTATGCAAACCGTGGATATAATGTTCATGAGCCGATTCAATCGAATCGAATCATCTTTGTTTCAATTGTGTCTTGTGTAGTTACATAAGATCTCATAGCAATTGAACAACTCTTTAACTAGTTCATTTGAGTCAATTGAACTAGTTATGGTGAAGAAGAACAAGATTAATATGAAATGCTCATATGGTTAACCTTTTGGGTTACTATGTTGAACCAACATACACGTACACGTTTGGGCATGGTTTTCACAAACCCAGTAAACGTCTACCCAAGTGTGTGTGACAAGCTAAGTTTTCGATCTAACGGTTGAGAAATATTAGCTTGAATCTAAATCAGGTTTTCATCTAACGGTAAATAAGGATTACTTTGTACCTAAGGCAAAACCCTGATTTGAAGGCTATATAAAGGAGACATCTAGCATTGTGCAAAACTAATCCCCCCACGTCTGTGTGCTACTAGTGCGCCCGCTAGAGTCGATCTCCATTAACCTTTGATTTTCTTCTCTAAAATCAGGTTAACGACTTAAAGACTTCATTGGGATTGTGAAGCCAGACCGATACTACTTTTATCATAGTTGTGTGATCTGATCTTGCATCTTCTATCGTACGAGTACAATCGATTGATTGGCTTGAGATCGTGAGAGTTCTCCGATAGGTAATATAAAGAAGTCACAAACATCTTCGTCTTACTGTTTGTGATTCCTCGAAAATCTGCTTGTGTAGTCAGGAAGGATTGTAAAGAGGTGATTGATTAATCTAGGTTGTTCTTCGGGAATATAAGACCGGATTATCAATTGGTTCCTGTTCACCTTGATTTTATATCTTAAGACGGAACGAAACCTAGGGTTTATCAGTGGGAGACAGATTTATCCTTTGATAGACTTTTTTGTGTGAGACAGATCTGTTTGTTATCAAGTCTGTGATTTTGGGTTGCAGCAACTCTTGGTTGTGGGTGAGATCAGCTAAGGGAATCAAGTGCGTAGTATCCTGCTGGGATCAGAGGCGTAGGAGTACAACTGTACCTTGGATCGGTCGGAGACTTATTAGGGTTCAACTATAGTCCAGTCCGAAGTTAGCTTGGAGTAGGCTAGTGTCTGTAGCGGCTTAGTACAATGTGTATTCAATCTGGACTAGGTCCCGGGGTTTTTCTGCATTCGCGGTTTCCTCGTTCACAAAATTTCTGATGTCTGTGTTATTTCTTTTCCGCATTATATTTTATATAATTAAAATAATACAGGTTATGCGTTCGTGATCATCAATTGTAAATCCAACCTTTGGTTGTTGATTGATATTGATTGATACTTGGACATTGGTCTTTGGTATCGTCCAAGTTATTCCTTGTATTTGATAAAGACTCGCTATTGTTTTTAGCTTGAGTAAAAATCAAATCAAGAAAGATACATTAACTCCTTGAGATACCTTTATCTAGATTGAGTGTGACTGTCTAGTTGATCCTCTATTAAAGTATTTCGGAGTTAGTCCATACATATTTCTAATCGAAATATTGGGTGGTGTTGTTAGACCCCCGCTTTTTCAGTCCCGACAGCATTAATTTATAGAGTTTCTACTGTACAACAATCATATTGGATGAAATGTTAACCATCGATTCTTTTATCCGGTAGTAACCATGGATCACCATTTCTCAATGCTATATTTCTAAAGCAAGAGGGTAATAGTGTAAAACTGAATTGGCATTCTTTTAATTTTAATTTCAAAACTAAATTGTTGTAAACAAATAGCACATCATCATGCTTCAAAAGATTATCTACAATATCGGTAGGATGGTCAATTCCAAACATCAACTGGATTAAGATCAACACGGATGGGGCAGCCAGAGGTCACCCAGGTTTTGTGGGGGCAGGATTCATTTGCCGATATTCCGACGCACGAATTTTAATGGCTTTATCTCAACCTTTAGGAATTACGACTGCCTTAACTACAGAAACTTGGGCTCTCCTTTTATCTGCAAGAACGGCAACGGAAATACATTGGCCAAAAGTTCTCTTTGAAACTGACTCAAAAAATCTTTTGCGCTTCATCACATCCTCCCCCCCAGAAAATCTTTTGCGCTTCAGAAAATCTTGGCACATCTCAGGTATGATTGAGGAAATAAAGAAGAGATTCAGACATATCCCACAGGCTTCCATTCAACACAACTACAGGGAAGGAAACCAAGTCGCGGATGGTTTGGCCAATCATGCAGCAGATGAAAGCCAATTAGGAAACTTATCAACGAAAATATGGGACCAGGCAATCCCGCTTTTTATTAGCCATATTTTATTTCATGATTCGGTGGGTACCACATACCCACGACAAATTGTAACCTAATCTCATATCAATAAAATGCATGCTTCAAAAAAAAAAAACATGGTTCAAAAAAAAACACATTATCTTTGATCCTTGTTACTATTTGGTCGACTAAAACTAAAAAGAAAAATAAAATAAATTATGACTCTAAATTCTGGTGATTTTGGTGCGGGATCCTAGTACATCAAACCAAAAGGCTACTCTAGTATTACGAAGAGTTTATGCTTTCATTATTCGGAGATGCTACACTAATCGCGGTTTGAATCTCGCAATTCATCCCGGTAGGCATAATAAGGTGGCCCTTCCACAACCCGGTGGTTTAGCAGGGAGAGGGGTTTATGGTGAGACCCATCTTATTGTATTTGTTGCGATATCCACGGTCACTTACAGTAAAACATCTATAAAATAATAGGATTTGGACTACCCAGATCCTATTATTTTAAAAAGATACTTAATCGATAATATAATAATTTATTATTTTATAGATATAATTATATATTAATTTAAAAAATAATTCTTAATTTAAAACATTTCTTTGAAAAAACGAGAATTTCCATATTTAAAAAATAAAGATAAAGTATCTTAGGATAAATACTGAAACATTTTTAAAAGTGGAATATATAGAAAAAGATTAAAAAAACATTAACGGAAATATTTTTAGAACGATATGCATTTGTTTTTAAAGTAATAAATCTTATTAATTTTCATGAAAAAAGTTTTTTTTATACAGAAATTTTTTGTATTTAACATAGAATTTACAATTCAATTTAGTCACAAACAATACAAGCTTCTCAATCACTAGGATGTCTTGAGAAAATTTTTGGATCATATTTTGAGAAAATTTAATGTGTATGAAAATTATTTTTTATTTTCTAATAGAATTATTATTTTATATAATATTTGGGGCCTATTAATGTTTAAGGGGAACATTTGAAATGCACTATATTATAATTTTATCGAATTTATTATTTTAGCACTAAGTGCCCGAATCGGGGCTGGAAAATTTTATTATTTCAGCGAGACTATTATATTATCGAGTATTATTTTAAAAAAAGTTTTAATGTAATTATTTCTGTTCATTATTTGCAAAAAAAGCATAAGGAAGCAAAGAAAATAAAATTATTAAGAAGAATTTTTTAAGAAGTTACATATATATTTGAGTGTCCATAGAAAACCAATTACATTCATCCGAGCCCATATTAAAAACTCAAGAGATTATTCAATGTCCTGGATATTGAATGCTGAGTACAAATATTCTTTAGGATTTTTCTTCTAATCGAAAAGGATACAATAAGGTTAATATCGTACAGGAATATAGGATATCTGATAACATAAGTATATATATATACAAAATTGTTATTATAAGTTAGAATATGCTTAAATTTTGACATACGTTGATGATTTTAATTAAAATGAAAGGATTTTTCTTTACAAAGGCGTCAAATTTAAATCTGGTGTTACAATTATACAATCACGAAAAATAAAACGAATAAGTTTAGTATTTCGTTTTGGTCATAGTGTTTCTGATAATGTTAGATGTTACTTGATATCGATCGGATAACTTTGTCTAAATGGATAGGGATGTCACTTTTAAATGTAATTTTAAGATCAGACATCCGGATATTCTTACTACAATGAATATGATGTTAGTTGGTCTTATCGGTTTCAATAGTATCGTTAACCGAAATCAAAAACAGATCATTTTGTCCCAAGCAAGTTGGGGTAGGAGATGAACGTAAATACAAACCAATGACTCGGCCTTTTTATCGGTTCATCTCACGAAGATACGGAAAAATTTACGCCGACTTGCCCGCCTCTTCAAAACGGACCCATTTTTATCCTGGCTAAGGTACAGGCTGTGTGGGTGACGCGGAGCGAAGATCCTTGGCGTTATCCGCACCGGGTTTCTTTTTGGTACAGGGGTGTAGGCACCACTATGATAGGCTTACGTGTTCATGACCACCACCATTGACACCTCCATTTTATCCCTACCCGGTTACAGGGCTACGGGGGGGAAGTCCCCCTTCACAATCCTGCTAGGGTAGTTTCACATGTTCGCTGGTTGTAAGAAGAATATGGCGGTACATCTTCACCACGAACAAATCCCCACCCGCAACGCTCTATCTCCGAAATCGAGGACCGATCCAAGTTCAGATATCATACCTATTTAACATGGATCACTGCTTTCCACGTACGTCTGTCTAACGCCAGCCCTTCCGATAAGTTTCTCTCAGTCAGATCCCACTTGACGATTTCATCACAAGTCAGTTTCGGTCGACCTATTCGTTTCATCCTTTCTTTCGCTCGTTTGATGAGTTCTACGTATACCGGCGCATATGGTGGTCTTCGTCGGAGATTCCCAAACCAGCGCAGCCGATGCTAGGTGAGCATCTACTCAATTGGTGCTACCCCAAGTTTTTTTCGTACACATTCATTCCTGATTCGGTCGTGCTTCGCATGTCCGCAATTCCACCTCAACATTTGCATCTTCGTTGCTTGCAACTTTCTTATGTGCTGGTTTTTTGAATCACTATTTTGTAAAACTTTCATATCATCTTTCAGCTTCGTTCGGGATTTTCTGTCGCAAAGGATACATGTTTCCAGTCTCTATTATGCCCATCCCGCTTGTGTCTTTTGTCTGATGTCCTCTCCAATTCCGCCATCGCTTTAGATCATCGATCCCAATTATTTGAAGGAGTCCTTTCTCGGTACAGTCTGCCCGACTAACAACACATTTCCGTCGATGGTTCTGGTATCCTTGAAATCGCACTTCAGGTACTCAGTCTTGGTCCCGCTGAGCCTAAAGCCTTTCAATTCAAGAGTTCGTAACCACCATTCTAGTTTTTCTTCAACTTTGGACTTGGACACTCCAATAAGCGCCATATCATCTGCAAAGAGCATACACCACGGGGTCTCACCTTGAATGTCCCTTGTAACTTGATCTATCACTAGAGAAAAGATATAGGGACTAAGGGTTGATCTTTGGCGTATCCCTATCTTGTCGGAAAGTCGCTCAAAACTCCATCGCACGGTCGAACACCGGCTACCACTCATACGTATCATTGATTAAGGTCACGTACTTCGCCGACACCTTGTTTTTTCGAGGGCCCACCACATCACTTCGCGTAGGACCTTGTCGTACGCTTTCTCAAGGATTGGTCTCCTTCTTCGTTGAAGAGTTTTTCGAAGTAATCCCGCCATCGAGCTTTGATCTTTAAAGAGTTCTTCAATAAGTATCATTAACATCTTATTTAAACAATATTCCCTCTGCACATTATAAATGCGGAGTTTTGGTTTTGGCTCGGTCAACTAGATAGGCAAAATTACAATTATAAGATAGCTTTTCACGTATACGCCAACAATTGCCTCTTATCTTGTGCATGGATGCTCAAAATAGCAAGAAGATTATTTATGATATATTGGTATCATTGAAATTACTTTAATAAGTCTAGTCATTACGAATAAGTTATTGACATATTAGAAAAAAAATAAAATTTCTGTAATCCTTTTTCTGAATCTAAAGATATTCAAAATTCCGTCTTTACAAAAAAACCAAGAATTACTGAGATTGACCTGAACTGTCCACCTCCAAGTCAGATGATTGAAAATACAAAAGATATCCAGGTTGTTGAAGATAACAGCAATGTGATTTCTTATCCACATCAGTGGTTCAAGGGTGAAGCCTCTCGTACCAATCCTTCCAATAATGAAACTGCTACTAAGGGCAAGGAAGTGGTAAATTTGGACTGAATCCAACATGACCCCAAAATGCAAAAATACCCATGTGATTAAAATGTGCGGACCACCATCAGAGCCTATGGCTCTCTCTTTCTTTCTTGTTTTTTTTCTGCTTTTGTCTGTTATCTTGTGTATTTAGGTCTCTGCTAATTTAGAACTTCTCTGTATTTTAGTTGCTTTTCTTGTTCTAGTGTTATGTTATTATAGGCTCTGTAATTTATATTTATTACTTCTATTACTTACTTTACTCTTTCTTTGTCTAGCTTCATTAGTGTTTTGTCTTGCTGGTGACTAGTTTCTTAAGTTGCCTCCCTAATTGCTTCTCAAGCTACTTTTTAGCCTGTTCCAAGTTATCTGTTACTTTTCTCACATATTCCTTACTCTGCATCTTTAGTTTAGTCTTTTGATCTCTATTTGTTTGTTGTGTTCTTTGTTTTACTACCCTCTGGCTGGGGCTTGTTCTCTGGCTAATAATCTTTTTGTTTGTTCACCGGCTAAGAACCAATTTGTTTGTCACTCTTTTGTTTCCCCTGATTTCTGAAATCATGCGATTACTATCCTGGAATTTCCAGGGTATTGGTAATCCTCTGACCAAAGACTATTTCAATTAACTTTTCCAATAGTACAAACCATATATCATCTTTTTAGCCGAGACAAAATCTCCCCAGTCTCGGATGGACTTGTTTTTCAAAAATTCTCAATTCCATGACTGGTTTATTGTGACTTCAGTGGGAATAGCGAAAGGGATAGCAATAGCTTGGCATAATAAAATAGATCTGAGATTAATCTCTTCGAGATATAATGTGTGTCATTTTCGAAGTGAAATTAGGAGACATAGAAATTATGATCACTTGTGTTTATGGAGCTGTTGATGCTAACGATAAAATTGAAGAGTGGACTTATATATCAGAGTTAGCGAAACTAATAAACAAACCATGGATTCTAATTGGCGATTTAAATGTAGTATTGGATCCAGCGGAAAAACAAGGTGGTAATCAGACGAGCACCAGCAGTAAATCATTCATTGTTCAAACAATCGATTCTCTGGGATTACAAGATACGGGATATGATGGAGCTCCATTCACATGGTCAAACAACAAAGAAGGAGATGCGAACATTTGCGAAAGAATCGACAGAGCCCTGATATCCTACCTATGGGCTCAAAGCTTCCCAGCCACTAAGGTAACCCATCTTCCCATAGTTATCTCGGATCATACTCATGTTTTATTCGATTCTAACCCCGAAATCCAAAGAACACAAAAACCTTTTAGATGTATTAGATCTTGGCTATCTCATCCAACTTTACATTCAATTGTCGAAGCTTCTTGGAAATTACATATCAGCAACACCTCAGAAAAAATCTCTCGACAAACCTTCATTATCCTCGGACCTAGCCCAGTAGAATTATGATATTCTTGGAAACATTAATAAAAACATCAAGAATATAAACAATAAAATAGAGACTGGGTACAGCAACAAACTACATTGCTGAGGTAATGGCTTTGATAACAGCTGGAAAGTGGGTTGTGAATAAACATCTTCTTGATATATGTTTCAGCTTAGATTCTAAAGCTGTTATATTAGCATTCACCAGTGGAAGAATACCTTGGATAGTAAAGAATAGATGGTGGAAAGTAATTCAGTCCTTGAGAAGTATTACTTTCAGACATGCATATAGGGAAATAAACTTCTCAGCTGATCAACTTGCAAAGGATGGGACAAAGCTAAGCAGAGGAGTACTAACTCTTTATGAGGGCATACCAGATTCTTTGAGAATAATGGAACATGAAGATGCACACTACTTTAGATTTTTCTGAATTTTTGTAAAAGAGAGCTTTCTTGTTTATCTTAGCTTTTTCATCCCTTTTTTGTATTCTTTTTAGTTGGTCTTGGCCTGTCAAGACTAAATGTTCTTAACTTTGAGTTCTTCTTTGGTAATAAAAATTTTTATGATTGAAAAAAAAAACAATAAAATAGAAAGTATCCATAGGTCGGGAGATATTGCTAACAATATAGCAAGGCTGAAAAATCTTCAAGTTGAATTAGGAAAATGGTACAAAATCAAAAATAATTACTACCATCAACTTTCTAGAGACAAATTTTTCAAAGAATATGATCAAAATACTTAGTATTTCCATGTTGTTGTCTCCACTAGAAAAAGAAACAACTCTATTTCATCACTTAGAGAACCATCTGGGTTTTGGATATCTGATAGGGACCAAATTAATTCTCTTCTAATAAATCATTTCACTCAAATGGGAACTTCCTAGTGCAACAACAATGAGGTCGATCTATCCGAATTAATAAAACCTTGCATTTTGGAGGAGGAAAACTTAGCTCTCTTAGGTATTCCATGAAAGAGGAAATTTGGCTCACTCCATCCAATATGAATCAATGGGGAGCTCCGGGACCCAGATGGGTTTCAATCAGGATTTCTCAAAGTTAACCGGGAAACTCTTGGGTCAGATATTATTCTGGAGGTTCAAAATTTCTTTAAAAATGGTACCCTCAACAAGGATTTAAATTATTCTTTCATTACGTTGATTCTGAAAATTTTCACTCCTCAAACTCCGGGTGATATTAGACCTACAAGCTTAAGCAATACCATTTATAAATTAATTTTAAAAATCCTAGCTAATAGGTTAAAACCCATTCTCAATAAATTAATCTCTCCCACCCAATCGGCTTTTCTTCCTGGGAGACAAATCACTGACAATATAATCATCGCTCACGAGCTTATCCATTCAATGAAAATCTCTGAAGGTAAAAAAGGTTATTTAGGTTTAAAACTAGATCTATCAAAAGCCTATGATAGAAATGAGCGGAATTTCATAAAAAAATAGTCCCACATGCTTTTGGATTTGATGAAAAATTGATAAATCTTATTCTGCAATGTATATCAACAACATCATTTTTTATTCTTCTAAATGGAGCTCCTGATCCCAAATTCAATACCTTTATAGTCCTAAGATATGGTGATCCACTTTCCCCGTACCTTTTCCTTATATGCATAAAAATTATTTATATACTTCTAGATAAAGCAGTGAAAGAAAAAGAAATATCTGGTCTACAAATCAACAAAAATACTTCGTACATTTCACACATCTTCTTTGCAGATGATTGCTTCTTATTCACTTGAGCTGGTCTGGGGGGACGCTAAAAATCTGTTAGACATCCTTTCTTCTTTTGGAAATATCACAGGTCAAATGGTCAACCTACAAAAATCAAGTGTGTATTTTGTCCCCCGCAATCACCCCAAACACGGAAAAATTAGCAAAAATCCTTAAAGTCACGCTGATGACTAAAATGGATACATACCTAGGTACCCCCTCCCCTCTTTTTTGACAAGAATAGAAAAGCAAACTTTGAACCCCTCCTTCAAAAATATTATTCCACTATACAAGGATGGAAAATCTAAACTTCTATCCCAAGAAGGGAGGACAGTTCTGATAAAATTCATTCTTCAAGCTTACCCAACTTACCAAATGCAAGTCTTGGCTCTCCCCAAAGAAACCCTAGATCAACTAGACCGAATTCAAAGAAACTTTTGGTGGAAAAAAGACGGACAAAAAAGACAGGGGGGAAGGGGTGGGGCTTATAAAAGCTTGGAAAGGTTTTTGCAAACCTACATCCCAAGGAGGCCTGGGAATAAAAAAAATCCTCACCACTTCAACCTAGCGCTTCTCACAAAGCTTGCTAATAGACTCATCACTGAAAAAGATCAATTATGGACTCAACTTCTCAAATATTTCCCAAATCTCATCCCTTAGAAGCCTCAAGAACATCTAATTTATCTTGTGAAAAAGTGGGGGTACAACAACCACACCCAGTATTTCTCTTAGCAATCTGTATGGACAAACTCCAATATACTTTCTAGAGAATCAACTAGACAGTTAGACTCAATCTAGATAAAAAGTATATCAAAGAGGTTATATCTCAATCTCTCGATTTGATATATACTCAAGCAAATAGAAATCTGCGAGTCTTTATCAAATACTAGAGAGATATAAATCTCGATCCAATTATTACAATCGTACTCGTAACGATAGAAGATGCAAGATCAGATCACACAACTACAAGAAAAGTAGTATCGGGCTGGCTTCACAATCCCAATGAAGTCTTAAAGTCGTTAACCTGGTTTTAGAAGAAGAAACCAAAGGTTAAAGGAGAATCGACTCTAGCAATCCAACTAGTATCACACGTAAGGTGTGGGGATTAGGTTTCCCGGTTGCTAGAGTTCTCCTTTATATAGTCTTTCAAATTAGGGTTTGCAATCAATGTTAGCTTGGTAACAAAACATTCAATATTCACCGTTAGATGAAAACCTGATTAGATTCAAGCTAATATTTCTCAACCGTTGGATCGAAAACTTAGCTTGTTACACACAAATGAAATGTCCAATTTTGGGTTTACGAACCGTTCCCAAACATTAACATTTGTTGGTTCAACAATAGTTAACCAAATGGTTAGCCATATGATCACTTTCATATCAACCATATTCTTCTTCACCATAACTAGTTCAAATGACTCAAATGAACTAGTTAGAGAGTTGTTCAATTGCTTAGATCTTATGTAACTACACAAGACACAATCGAAGCAAAAACGGTTTGATTCACTCGAATCGGTTCATGAACTTTATAGCCACGGTTTGCAAAAGCATTCCTTAGTTTATATAAACATGAGTTCAAGAACAACCGATTTTAGATATAACCTGCTCAAGTTCGCGGACTGGGTTCGCGGACTTAAGCTCACGGAAGGAGTTCACAAACTCCAGAAGAAATTCTCGGGTCGAGAACTTCCGCCAGTTCGCGGACTGAGTTCGCGAACTTGGCTCACGCCATATTCCGTTTCTCTTGATCAACAAAGTTCGCAAACTTTGGTTCAAGTAATAAGGACTTATACATATATGTGTTTCCACAACAATGCTTATATCCTACCAATGGTTATATAATCTAAACTCTCATCTCAATCATTGAAACATTCTCAGAGGACGTTATGTAGTCGTTATTCACATACCATTTTTCGTCAGAGCAATTTTCAAAGTGATTGAAACATAACATGATATTCGTCACTAGGTAAAGATGAATTTGGATAAAGCGAAAGCTTACCAACACATATTTCGAGAAATAGATAGGCGAGTTAAACTCGGCTCGAAATAGCAAATGTGTATAATGAAAGTCTATACATCAGCACGACTTTTGTCTCAAGAGTAGGAGATAAAATAGATAGACTTTTGAGTGACAGATAAGTTCAAGTCTCCACATACCTTTTAGTCGATGAAGATCCACCAGTTCCTTGAGTAGTCCTTCGTCTTGTATGATGATTGCTATGGAGTCTTGAGCTCAACTACACTTTCTATCCTAGTCCGAGACCTTCAGCTATGTAGGCTAGAAATCAAGACTTATAATTTTAATCACTAACATTGACAAACATGCTTGAGATAGCAACGCATGCGAGTTCGACCGAGCAATGCTCTAACATCTTGGATATGGACGAACATTCAAAAAGGACTGGAACTCATCAAAGGTAATTTTGTCTGGCAAATCAAAAATGAAGCTTCCACAAAAATCTGGGAGGACCAATGGATACCTAACGGAGACATAGTTCAAATTCTTTCTAATGTTCAAGATTCAACCCCTGTGATGGTTCAAGAGCTCATAACAGAAGAAAATAAGTAGGTTCAGGAAAAATTGTCGAAATTTTTTCAGCCAAAGGATACAGAAAAAATTCAAGTCATAAATCCAAAGAGACAAGAACAAGACATAATAAGATGGACGCATCATCATTCAGAAAAAAATTCGGCGAAGAATATATACAATTACCTAATTAGCACAAAAAGCACTTCCTACTTCTTCCAGACTTGGGGCGTATAATCCAAGCATCGACCCTCACTTTCAGTTGTTAATGTGCAGATACAAGAAACGAAACATCATCTATTTCGAGCTTTCCCATTTGTGAAAGCGATTTGGTTCGGTCTTTCTTTAGATAATATAAATACAAGAAACGATACAGACTTGATAACCTCTTGGGTCAAAGAACGGTTATCAGAACCAGAATTAATTCAAATTGCAGGGAAAATTTCTACCATACTTTGGTTCATTTGAAAATACAGATGATCTGTGGTCTTCGAAAAAATTACCCCAAACCCAATAAATCTAATTGATCAGATAAATAGATACCTGCATTCAACTCCTAATACTATTATTCAAAAGGAGCTAAAAATAAGAAAAGCGCGCTCAAAAAATCCTTCATGGTCTGGACTAAACTTGGACTGTCGACGCTTCCTATAAAAAAGAAGATTTTTCGATGGGTTATGCATTTATTCTTTACTCAATGGACCATGAGTCATTTATGCACATTTAAGCAGGCTCAGAATGGGCTTTTTTAGCTTTTCACACGGAAACAAAAGACCTTCTGAAGGCAGTTACTTGGTTAAAAGAAAATATCATATCTAGCATTTCAATAGTCACTAATTGCAAAAAAAGCTAGCAGACAACGTAAACCAGGTAAGCAAAGAATATTCTTGGATAGCTGAAAACTCTCTCATGGAAACAAAGACTATTCTGAGAGAGCTTCCTCAAGCTCAAATTAAATTTATAAAAAGAAAGCATAATTCGGCAGCGGATTTCATTGCACGGAATCAAGAATAAAAAGGCTACAACATATGTCCAACCAATTGCAACAAAAAGCTCAAAATACTAGCATTTCTTCTAATATTTTTGATAAAAATGATATTATAAATCTTTTATACTACATTTGCTAGTTAATATATATCCTATTTTCTGATCAAAAATAAAATAAAATCCGCCGCTAGAACTTGGACAATTGTTGGGTGTCAAACATAATAATAACTGGGGCGGAAAATAACATGAACTGAACATCAGTTACAGTCAACAATTCAGACAAAATACTTTCGTCAGACATTTGTCAAGTCATTCAAACCGGGGACCGAACGAGCCAACTCATTTAACCATATAATCGAGTCAAAGGAGTTTAGCGGTAGAGTCGTAGCCTAGCAGTAGACATGACCGGACAGAGTAAGTTGGGAATTAAATTTGCGAACGGTGGGTAATAAATGACTTGTAACACCTAACCCAAGTGGAGATGTCAGAAAACTCTTAACTAGAGTCAAGCTTTCTAACTTAAAAAAGGACACGTGTATAGTTGTATTCCCCTGTACACCCCCTCTCAGATCATTTTCATTTAATTTTTCAGGAATTTTTTACCCACACCCATCCTCTTTCTTTCATCTCATCTCATCATCATTAATTATCTCTTTCACTTTTTCTAAAAACAGGTTAATGGATATATCATAAAATATATACAACCCTATATTCATCATAAGCATAATCACAAATCTTGAACCCTGAAAACGAACCCTGAAAACTAAAGAAAAGAGCAGAAATGAAATGAATTTCCTAGTGGTTGATTAAGCGAAGTTTGATAACGCTAGCTATGTTTAATTTATCAACAATGGCAGATTTAATTAGTGATCCACCAACAAGATCAAGAACAAGAACACCAACACCAACGACAACTCCTACGACGACAACGCCAGAAACAGATACTGAAACTCCACCAACTAAACCAATAACCGATCATCAACATCTTCATCCTCTTAATCAACATTTTAATTATAATAACCCGTATAATAATCACTCAAAAATCATCTTATCTTTCACCAACGGCGGGCTCAAGCGTCAGCACCACCCGAAAACTCCCACTCCACCTCCTCCTCCGCCGGTGGTTGTTTACAAAGAATGTTTGAAAAATCATGCAGCAAGTTTAGGAGGTCACGCTTTAGATGGATGTGGAGAATTCATGCCGTCTCCGACTTCAACAGCAGCAGCCATTAACAATAATAATCCTATTTTACTAAAATGCGCCGCTTGTGGTTGTCACAGAAATTTTCATCGTCGTGAACCAGATATCGATGAATATTACCCAATACCCCAGAATCTTCAACTACCAGCGCCACCTGTTCCTCTTCTTCGAGGTCGTGAAAGAAGCCCTAATTCATCAGCATCTCCACCACCAATTTCCTCAGCTTATTATCCGTCTTCTGCACCACATATGTTGCTTGCTTTAAGTGCTGGTAATTTATCGTCTGGTCCACCGTCTGATCATCATCATCCTCAACAAGAACAGCATCATTATCAGAATCGGACGGGTAATATTATTACTACCACTACTTTGACAACAACACCAGCTGCTGGGAATGCTAAGTACTCAAATGGTGGTGGTAGTGGAGGAAGCAGCAGTAGGAAAAGGTTCAGAACAAAATTCAGTGAAGAACAGAAAGATAAAATGCGTTACTTTTCAGAGAAATTAGGTTGGAAGTTGCAGAAGAGAGATGATAATTTGATTGCAGAGTTCTGTGATGAAATTGGAGTTGGAAGGAGTGTTCTGAAGGTTTGGATGCATAACAACAAAAACACTTTGGGTAAGGCTAATCTTAGCAACAGTATTAGTAGTATTAATCTTCATACCACCACCAACAACAGCAACATCAACAACTATAATGATAGTACTAGTCCATCTAATGACCACAATTACCAGCACCAGGTCCACCATCACCATCATCAACATAGTGGTTCTTCTTCTTCTGATTAGTTAGTTAATCTTTGATTAAACAGTACTTTTTTGAGATACCTAGAGAGAATGGGTCTTATCATTTAGTTTCATTTTGTAATTGTTGGATTTCTCTCTTAATACCTGTTTAATTAGATACTGTATGTTGTGATTAGGAAAAGAAAGATGATAAATTAGGAGGACTTGTATCAATATGCAATCTTTCTTTAATGTGTTCTTTTTTTTGGTTAAATCTTCATTGATCTCAATGAGGGTTTATGAAATATCCTACAGTGTAGTGTAACACAGTAGTACAGCTTCAATCAGTTACGATTTCATGAACTTTGTTCTGATTAACCATCTTTTTAAAATTTTTTTTTTTTTTTTTGTTATTTGTTTGTGAAACCCAACTCAATGAAGTAGTTTGTCTGCGACATTTGGAGACTTTGGATCAATGAAAGATGAAATCCGTTATTTGAGTTTGATTTTTTTGGGTTAAATATGTTTGAATCTTTTCATATTAGATTAGAGCCAATTTCCGAAACTTCATTTGGGTTAATATCCCAAAAGGAAAATTAAAATATCTTGCCGGAGATTATGTTGTTGTGATAGGATTTGGTTGGTAAAATGAGGTGAAAGGCAAACCATGTCATCTAAAAAAGAAATTGTAGTTAATTAATTAATGATTAGGTTCATAGTTTAATTAATTAGGAGTAGTTTTTCATACTTTCCTTTTAAGGGACGGTATCAGAGGAAACAGACATTGATTAAAGCTGACAGAAGCATTCAGTCCGCATTTTCTTGTTTAAGCGGTGAGTTGGTTGGTTTGGTTGCACTCATAAATTACAATTTACAATTAGTTTACTGAACATATATATTACTTAATCTACTATAAAAGGATGACCTATTTTAAGTTTGATTGCAGAATTTTTAAGATAAGGAGCACATATGAGTACTTTTAGGTACAATGTGTTTTTCAATTATAACCTTATGGGAACTATTAGTAAAATGTAAAATCAATTCAAATTATATCTATTACTTATACTAACAATAATCAATAAAATGATACTTTGGAAATATAGTCAATTTTTAGAGGACAAAATTTAAAATGAGAAGGTCGTTTTTTTAAGGATGGAAGGTAATGGTAACTGCAAGATGAAACTTAGCTTATATAAAGACAACTCTCTTTATTGATGTTTAGAAAATCTCTCAAAACTAAACACAAGCTCTAATCTTGCTCGTATGATCAACCACAACTTTGGTGATCATATATATATAGAATTATGAATTTCTTTTCCTAATGCTATTACCTTATTACATGCCTTTCCTTTTCTTAAAACTAGATGACTTCTAATTCCCTTAGGATTACATCAATTTCATAATCTTGTCCTAACCAGCTTGTTAGTGACTTCTATGTTGAAGTTAATCAACATTCTCCCCGTCAAGCTTCAACCTTACCTGTCACATATCTTGTACTCCAATCAGTTGTCTTATTTCTTCAAACTTGATCCGAGCTAATGCCTTTGTCAATATATCTGCTTTCTGCTCAGTTCCTGGTATGTGTTCAACGTTAATGATCTCCTTCTCGATACATTCTCGTATGAAATGATACCTTTTGTGAATGTGTTTCGTCTTCCCATGAAACACTGGATTTTTAGTGATTGCAATTGCAGACTTATTATCAATCTTGATGAGAACTTTTTCAGGTTCTCTTCCTTTGATTTCACCCAATAATTCTTGAAGCCATATTGATTGTTTAGCTGCTTCTGTTGCAGCCATAAACTCAGCTTCACAGGATGAGAGGGCTACAGTGTCTTGCTTCTGTGAACACCATGTAATAGGTGCTTCTCCTAGATAAAATATATGACCAGTTGTACCTTTTCCATCATCTTGGTCAATATTATGACTGCTGTCACTATACCCAACAATTCCTTTTGATCCTCCTCGACCATACTTCAATCTATACGTGATTGTTCCTTTTAGGTATCTTAATATTTGCTTCATGATGTCACCATGAGACTTGCACGGACTTTGCACATAACGACTAGCTACTCCCACTGAGAAAGCCAAGTCTGGTCTTGTGTGTAACAAGTACCTAAGACACCCAACATTTCTTCTATAACACGTTGAATCAATCTCTGCTTCTTCTTGTGCCTTTGAAACTTTAAGTCCAAACTCCATTGGTATCTTAGTTGGATTACAAGTTTCAAGTCCTGTTTCTTTCAGAATTCTCCTTGCATAAGCTTCTTGTTTAATCTCAATCCCATCTGGCTTATCAACTAGAAACCAGGTCTTGTTTTTGTTGATTGAAATAATTTCTTCTCTACATGCTTGTGTCCATTTAGTCGAGACCTTTGCTTCCTGAAAATTCCTTGGTTCATCATTAACAGAAAGTAGCATAATCTCACATTCTTCTGCAGCTTGAAGAACATAATTCTCCAGATACTGTGGCTTTTGTATCTGTCTTGTTGATTTTCGCAGTGGAATGGGTTGAGTTATTTCATCGATCTCCTCTTCTTCTTCTTCTTCTTCTTCTACTTCTTCATTATTCTCAATGTTTTCATTATTCTCTTCTTCTTCTTGATTAACATCATTGTTTCCATTGGTGTTGATGATTATGGGTCATTTGCCTTCATCAATTACTTGACCTCATCTCATGTGAAACATTCCTGGATCCCTACTTGGTCCATCATTAGTTTCTTTCCAGTTCCAGTTTGCTTTTTCATCGAACACCACGTCGCGACTTACTACCACTTTGAATGTTGTTGCTTTTGGAAAACCTTGACGCGTTTGTTTCCCAACTAAACATGATTCAAAGATCCTTGATTCATCGTTTATCTGTGGTAGCCCTCGAACCATCTTGTTCTGAGACATAGTTTTTAAGGTTCTGAAACTTATGTGTCCTAACCTTGCGTGCCACTTCCATGTCTGATCTTCCAGTCTCATATCCAGACACAATGGCCTTCCAATCATGAGACTTATCTTGTAGAGTCTATTCTGTGAGCGTGAGACTCTAACTAAAAGTCTTCCACTTGGGTCATGAACTGTTAGATAATCTTGTCGCATTCTAACATCACATCCAACTTCTGTAACTTGTTCTAAACTTAGAATGTTGCTTTGTAAGTTTGGGATGAAGTAGATGTTTGTGACAAGCTTCTGTTCTCCGGTCTTGCTCTGAAATAGAATTGATCCTTTCCCTTCAATTTCTACAGAAGATCCATCCCCAAACTTCACTTGTCCTTTGATTTTCTCATTGAGTTCAGAAAAGTAGTGTCTCTTACCAGTCATGTGATTGCTGGCTCCATTATCTAAATACCAGATTCCTTCTTCTCCATCCTTTGATTCGTAGTTCTTTGGTATTAGTTTCCCTTCGTTTAAGAATACAACTTCGTGCATGAAAAGGGTTGTATCTGCTTCCCTTGTTTCATTCTTGTTTGCTTCTTCCATCTTTTGTATTCTTTCAGGGCATACAGAGGAGAAGTGTCCTGGTTTATCACATCTGTAACAAATAATGTTTGATCTATCCTTCTTTTCTTTCCCTTGGTTTTGATCATTCTGACTTGTTGTTCTATCTTGTGAGTTAAACCTTCCTCCCCTTCCTAGGCCTTTGTTTCCTCTACCACCTCTTCCACGACCTCTTCCTCTTGTCGCAGAGTTTTGTTGGTAAGAGTTTGTGTACAAGAGTTTTCCTTGAGTTTCTCCATTGTTTTCTTCATCAAGGGTTCTTTCTTCATACGCTTTCAATCTTCCAATTATATCTTCATAGCTAGTCTTCTTTAAATCTAAGACTTGTTCGAGAGAAGCTATGATATGAATATACTTGGATCTTGGTAAACTATTGAGAAACTTCTTTACCAGTTTATCTTCATCAATGGATTGTCCAAGTGACACAGCTTTTGAGGCTATCTCTGATAGCTTTCCTGCAAAGCTATCAATAGTATCAGTGTCTTTCATCTTCACTCTTTCAAATTCAGACATTAAGGTTTGCAGACGGGCTTCTTTAACTCGATCAGCTCCGAGATTACGTGCCTTTATTGCATCCCAAATTTTCTTTGAAGTTTCCAGTTCACCAACTTGTAGAACAAGACATTCTGGTATTGCTTGAAAGAGTAATCCAATGGCAACATTGTTTTTGTCTGGGTCCAATGTACCAGGATCAATTGTTTCCCAAACTTTGTAGATTTTCATCAGTACCTTCATTCTCATGGCCCATACTGTGTAATTTGTGGCGTTGAGGATTGGAACTTGTATTGATGGTGGCGTGAACTGTTTTGCACCCACAATGGTGGTTTCGCTTTCCATGGCTCAGAAACAAGTTCTGATACCAATTAATGGCAACTGCAAGATGAAACTTAGCTTATATAAAGACAACTCTCTTTATTGATGTTTAGAAAATCTCTCAAAACTAAACACAAGCTCTAATCTTGCTCGTATGATCAACCACAACTTTGGTGATCATATATATATAGAACTATGAATTCCTTTTCCTAGTCCTATTACCTTATTACATGTCTTTCCTTTTCTTAGAACTAGATGACTTCTAATTCCCTTAGGATTACATCAATTTCCTAATCTTGTCCTAACCAGCTTGTTAGTGACTTCTATGTTGAAGTTAATCAACAGAAGGAGGGGTGGAGGGAGTAGTATACTAACAATAATCAATAAAACTAGATTTTGTGCCCGTGCTATGCCCGGGCAGCTTCTCAAACTTGGTTCACCAATTCAATCTACAACTACAAACTACAAATACAATGCATCAATGTCTCTTACTTTGAAACAAATTTTGTATTTGGTAAAGCTTGGCTTCGCCTCGTCCCAGTCCCGATATGATTTGGTAAAGCTCGGTTTGGCCCAAGTCCCCATTTGATTTGGTAAAGCTCGGCTTCGCCTCGCCCAAGTTCCCATTTAATTTGGTAAAACTCGGCTTCGCCTCGCCCCAGTCCCGATATGACTGTTGTTACTTGCAGGTTTTTGTCTTCTTGAGTCGAAGGATCGACCGACAATGATGTTACTCCGATCAAAATTGCAGTTGAACCTTGATCTCTAACAATCTACAATTACGAAAGAGAAGAAACTAATAGTTAAAAAGTCGGGAAAAAATAATGTCACCGCTGCATCCAAAATTGTGGTTCCGCCTGGAGCTTTTAATATTGCCAGAAACTAATTGTTTTACAGTCAAAATTGTGGTTCCGCCTGGAGCTTTTAATATTGCCAGAAACTAATTGTTTTACAGTCGGAGAAAATATTACCAGATGCAACAGTTCTTGTTATCTAAAAATGTCCAACTTTAGATGCACCCTGGTATTCACCCTTGTAAGTATATAAGTATCCTTTAAAAAAACTTGTTGGTGCAAGAAGTCATTTTATTACTCCCAATTACCGGACTGAAAGTACATCTATTAAAATGTATAATGTGGGACATAACTTGAATTAACTGTACCATTCTTCGGTTGACTGAGATATACTTTTCAAGAATAATTCAAGAATAGCCGAAGAACTGAAACATCAATTTTATCATATAATCTATCAGTAAATGCCGGTATGATTTCTATTTCGAATTTTTATGACTAAACTGCACTTGAATAGACATCAATGTTTGTTTACCTGTAAGAATACATATAAGGTCATAACAATCCATCCAAGTCCCAGCACATATAACCTATAGAAAATTGGAAATTGGTTCTCCGTTTTTGATTCACATATTATTCGTTTTTATTGCTTTTCTTAAATATAATGATGTTCCGCCAGTAGCAACCCCCATTGGGAGCATATGACAGGAAGTGCCAACCCCAAATACCATCATGCACACGATGATTTATCATTCATTTAAATAATTTTCATGGTTGATTAAAACCAATACTTCGTAGCAAACCAATCCACGATACTGACTGAACCACAACCATCTAACATTGCACAATCAAATTAACCCCAAATTACAAATCAACAGATTTCCACCCAGAAAAGGAAAGCTAATAAATTTTAATACCAACAGTTAATTATTTAACGTCCCTCCCCAATTTCTGAATGCGAAACCACCACATATATATCTGATGGATGGTTTTAGTGCACTATCAAGTAATTAAGACCTATGATGGTAACTTTGCAACATTGTAATGGCAGTTACCAATGAGCCACATAAACACCAGAGAGGGTACTTTCATAAAGTCCGCTTCGACCCATGTTTGTGATAAAAGTTAAAACTGAACTTACACAGACTTTAGGCCTTGCATATGATAACGTAACTGACACATCGGGATTTTGCACTACCCAAATGTCATGAATGAAATCATAATCCAAAAACTAAAACTATAAGTAGTTTTTATGAAAAAAAAAAGTGGTAATAAATCATGAAAATCGTGTGGTTCCAAATTAAATAATTAACAAAGTAAAAACTTTTGAAATTGAACAACTGCAGTAATTAAAAATCTATCTCAGAAGGGGAGGATTTCCTTACTTGAGGAAGTATTCAGATATGGTTCCAGTCTTCTAGGACCAATGCAGCCAAAAATATGCTTAGCGATGTAATATTAGAAAAGCTAAAAATATGAGTTGCAAGACCCGTAATTTACCATACTATTCAGACCAAAGTAGAGCAATACTGTATGAATCAAATTACTTAACTACTTGATATACTTAATTGTTTCATACCCTCATCGAGTCAAATAAAGATAATCAATTTCTAGTCAAAAGGTACAGGCGACTCCCTAACATAATTTTACCAAGACACTGAGCCAGGACAAACAACTAAGCATTTACTATTAACTTAATTCTCTTAAATATTTGTCGCATCAAGAGAATGACTCCTGCTCAAATTAGTATGTGAGCCTCATTAGTAGAGGGTATCACATTACACTGCATTATGTTGCAGAGCTCGTAATAAGTTGTATAGTACTTTGCCGCAAGTATTTCAAAATATTACAAAATAATATTAATCTGTTTTTTCATCATCATAAGCTGCCGAAAAATTCAATAGCTATGTGTGGAAAAGTGAAAAGAAAAACTTAGAAAACTTGCAATTACCATGCCAAAGATCGTAGCAGCAAAGAAGCAATAGAAATAGTAGCATAAAGTAAACCCCCAAAATAATGAAGCCAAACAGCTACGACGGAGAAACAGGTATTATCCCTTCTTGCATACAAATTGAAGAAACATAAATATACGCAGAAGAAACATAAATATACGCAGTATAGAGAAATTAAGGCCAAACATGACCATGTGTGCATCCCGTGTAAACCTAGTCATCCCTCTATTTGTAAATAGAGAAAACCATATGACGATATTCTCACATATTCTACAATTAGCAACCATGTAAATTTAAACACATTGAAGATCCATACCGTCTGATATCTCAAGGCACTATCACTTCGCCGTGGAAAACTTTGAAAGAAGCCTGCAGAATCAGCAATAAACAAACCTTATGCCTTGGTTCTTTCATATTAAAACAAAGGAAACTAAAGAAAAACAAAAACGAAGAGAGTCGCGGGGTCACATAAAAACAAACAATTTTGCTGCGCAAGAGAAAACTATCATGCGTGCAAGAGAAAAAGAATTTTTTTCATTTACAAAGACCATGGATGCCAAATATATCTATCTAAAATTAGACCAAGTACACAGAAGTAGTATTGTGGAGCACAGAACTGAAACCTTACAATTTGCATGCCCTCTCTATCCAGGGGTACATAAAATTCAATGGTTGTGGATATTCCTGAATAGAGCAGAATGCAATCGCATTTATCGGAGAGTAGATCATTCTATCTGACTCTGTCTAAATTCCTCCATTCGGAGTCCCATATCTGCTTTCGATGGCCACCTATATCAGAGAGGACCGTTTCCTGCCAGCTTTCTTTGTTCACAGAATGGCGATGCTTTCAACGCCCACCTCTCCAGGGTCTCAAAGTTGCAACATTTTGTGGCCTGCATGATGTGTTTTTACTTTCAAAACTTAAAATACTCCAGGGGAAATAATTAAGAAAAATATAAAACAGTTAAAATCTAGCTCACTCAATTATAGCACCTACCTTAAGCGCCAAATACCCTAGCCCCTATGCACAGATGCGATAAGAGGGCATATAACAACATAATGTGCTGATTTTATGCTTGGACGTCCACAACTGATTCCAGTAAATACATATATCTCCACTAACCAATCAATAAATCAACAATCAACTCCCACGTCAAGTTGATTTATCATGGAAACTGATTAAAAGTTAGAGAGGTTAAAAACTCACAGAAATTGATTGTCGTTTCCTGGGAAAAAAATCAATAAAAAAAAATACAAAAATTTATAAAACTCACTCACTGAAATACTATCAAGGTTATCAGGAAAAAAAAAAAACTAAAAAGATTAAGATGCGGAAACTGTGCGGCGTGTTACGAGATTGAGATTCATCCTGCTACCATCTTCAGAAGAAAGGGAAGAATGCATCTCAACATTCATAGGATTAGGATAAGAAAATAAACAGAAAGAGAGATTCGGGTTTTGTTATTTTTACCATGGTTGCTGCGGCTAGTTGGAGAAGACGAAAGGATAAGGCTTGTCCTTGGGAACTAATTGGATTAGGATAAGTAACTAATTGGGAAGTACGTACTTGTCGACATTGACATGGTGGAAACAACAACATCATTAGAAGATGCAGGGTTACTTCATATGAACCATGCTGTTCCATGCAAATGACATACCTTCATTGCCCAAAATTTCGAATCGCGTTTCCCTATTAGCAACATGAATAAAATAATATTTACTAAGATAGAAATGCATGATAGACGCCTAAACTAATAATTAGAGTCAAATGGTGTAATTGGGAATACATCTTTTACAGCTGAATCCAACTTGCTAGGTTTTCAAGTTAAGAAAATCTATGGTTTTACCTTCTTTTTAATTACAAATCCCATGCCAGGTTCATCCATGTAACTGTCATCTTTGTGTAGTTGGAGTGCCATAACATGGGTAATGTTAGATGCTCTCCTATGAAAAATCAATCGTTGCATAAACAGTGTTCCCCGCTCCCTGTACAAACAAAACACATAAAAATAAAACCCAAATGTCACCGGCAAGATCACAATTTTGGGTCTAATCATTAGCATATGTGCATACTTAATTCTAGAACCATGAAGCTGTACTGAACCTCTCAATCCTACTAAGGTAATATTAAACAAATAATGTTATCTCCAAAGGGTCCTATGGTATGACGTATTTCATCCCTACAATGCAAATACTATACATACAAAATTTGGATTCAGCTGGCTTTCTGAATCATTAGAAGACAATTCAAATTTTAAAACAAAGCATTATGAGTTGGAATAAAGTGGTTACAGGTCTTGTGTATCATTAAAGTCACTCTCACCAAGTATAACTTTAGAAAGGCTTACGTGTGGTGCACCTCCAGCACAGTACATGGTACCTCCACAATCACCAGTTGCATAATGGCCATTACCATTTGCATTAAAGACACAGTTCTGACAACCACAAAATTAACCTGACCGATCTTGTGATACACTTGATGAATAAGCTTGGTTGGAGTTCAGTTTAAAATCACCTATAATTAAAATGAGTCTTCCCGCACTTGGTTGAACTCCCGGCCATATTTGAAGCTCTAGCATTGATGTAGAGCAAAAAATCCAAAAAATGAATTGGTCTTTGGTTACTTTAGTACAAATGTCCCTGCAATTTCTTTTTATAAGAATTAGGCATATTCAGAAGTGGTAATTTATGTTAAAATTCTATTTTGCTATTAATTTTAGACTTAACTTAGCAACAACCGTACAAAATTTCATAAGATAATCAAGACTTTCAAGGAAGGTAAAGTCTAAAAATCCACAAAGTTGATCATAAAAACGTTGAATTGGTAAAGATACCAAGTGGGGTCAGTAGTAAGACGTTGATGAGAGCAGTCAGTTGCATTACCGTTTCGATGGTATATTTTTCAGAAACATTATCAATCAAACGTGTCTGTTAGCTAAAGGAACAATCACAGGACATTTGAATCTGACAAACTCAACAGTCAAAGATTAGCATGTTAGTGTTGATTTAAGTGATTTACCTGAAATAGGTCCTAAATCTTTTCTCACAATGTCCTCCACCAACAAAAATCTATACCAATACATCAAAAAAGTTAAGTAAAACCAATCCCTCAGGAAAATATCAAATTGTAATTACAGAAGGACTAACAAATAAAAAATTAGATCAACATTAAGGAAAATCAACAAAAATGATTAGAGACCATTACCTTTTCCTAGACAGCAAGGAGCGGGTTTGTGTCCAACTTAAAATTAGGGTAATCTGATGAGTATCTCAGCTTATTCCTAATCATAGAATAAAGTGATTTACTATGATCCAGAGTATGGTACTGTTAACGAAGATCACCTTCAAAACCAAAATAAATATAAGATAATGAAAGAAAAAAAAAAGAGATAGAACAGAAAAACCCCGAAATCATATTGCTAACAAAGCTCACCTGCAAAATCAAAATAAAAATAAGATACTGAAAAAAAAATTTATATCGGATTAAAACCCCGAAATCAAAAGACAAAGAAATCAACGGGTAGAATTAAAAATTATATGGTGGTATCTGTCTCATAATTATTCCTTTACTATAAGTTAGCAGTACAAATCTTCTCTTCATTTAAATCAAAAACCCTAGCTGTAAAAAGTAAAACCTTACCTTTGGAGTAAGAATCTGAATCTTATTAATGTACTATCACCTGGAATATCAAAAAAAGAAGAAAGACTAATATAGTTTCAGAAGAGAAGACCCGGAAAAAACCCGAGAGAAGCATAAACAAAGAGAAGAAGAGCAGCCGAAAAAGAAAAGCTTGTGGTTTAGGGTTTCTTCTTAGGTTTTTCTTTGTTTTTGTTATTGTAGGGCGTAGCAGAGCCTGTAATAAGACTAAAAGAAATCAATTGAGAGAACGCAGAAGAAAGAATGAAAAAAACAGGGTTTTAGAAGAAAACCATTAGAAAGGTTTGTTTGAAGCCTGGACGATCTCATCTGCACATAGAACGTTTTCTTCAGATGAAAACCTGGGTTTGTAGAGAAGAAAACCCAGAGAAGAAAACCTAGGTTTTTTTTTTTATTATTTTTTTTTTATTTTTTCGGGGGATGATAAATATAAAAATTACTTATTTGTAGCCAAAAAACGCCTTGTTTTTCTCTCCTTTTAAGGAAAAGTGAAACGAAGCAATTTTCTGAGTTGGGTGAGGGTCACCGTTCAACGTGGAGCCTAAGGAGCTTAGTATTTTAAAGGAGTTAGATAATGCTTTGGAAATATAGACAATTTTTAGAGGACAAAATTGAAAATGAGAAGGTCATTTTTTTAAGGATGGAAGTTTATCTAATCGTTTGAGGTTTATCTTCGCTTTAATGGCGATTATGGATTATTGGGTTGGGTTTTAAGATCAATAGTGATGCTCTCCAACGACGAAATCTCTATCTTTGTTGTCTCCAGCGACGAACTCTTCATCGAAATCTTCATCATCAACTTATCCGGCGACAAAATCTTCATCGGTGGTCTTTTTGACGACGGAAGCTTCATCACTAGTTACAAGAGATTTGAGCAAATCACTCTTACTTTAGGAGCATTTATTTCTAAAGAAGAAAAACAAACTAAATGGTTAGAATTTAATTCCGAGAAAAAGCATCCTTCTTTCGATTTAATCGGATCTTATTCATACTTGTATTTGTCTTACTCCGGTAATCCTTCTTTTTCTCTTGTCGGATTTCTCGGTATTGTACTCTTGCGGTATGTTCTTATTACTTTGTATTCTCTTACTTTCGATCTTAAACTCATTGTAACCTTGAAATCCCATTAATAAAAAGATTCCTTGTTTATCAAAAAAAAAAAACGCTCAAAATGTTTCGAAGATGTTTGTCATTTTGAAATAAGTTTTATAAAATGTCTTAATTATTTAACATAATTTTTTTTTCCATAGAATACGAAGATAAACGATTCCAATACCTCTTCATTTCAAAAATATGAAGCTCACTGCAAAAAAAATCTAGAGCATCTCGGTTATTCCGAGAACAAAACTATTTTTAAGGCTGGTTCCTATAGGGATGGCAAAGCCCCAGTTTTGCCACTTTTGCACCCACTATGGGCATGGAAAAGTGGCGAACAGACCTGGCTAAGTGGCAAATTTGCCACTTAGCCAGGCCAGGTCAAGTTTCTACCGAACGGTCGAGTCTCGAACGTTCGGTGTAGTTTACACCGACCGGCTTAGTTTAGACCGCCATCGGTTTACCTTTGACCGGTCAGTGTAGTCTTCATCGCTCAGTAAAATCTGATCCAACGGCCATAAATCTCCCTTCCCTATAAATACCAAATTTCACTTCCATTTTAACTCACACTTTCTTTTCTACTCTTCACACTTCTCACATTTGTTAGAATCTAAAATAATTTCCATCATCCAACTCTTTCATTCGCTCGTATTGTGTAGTTTTTAATATATGTCAAGCTGGTTCTCAATTGACTAAAGGTAATAAGATTAGAGGTCCAAAATTTACCTTACCCTAAGATGAAAGCATTTGCATAAACTATGTGTTCTTTACACAAGATAGTATCGATGGTTCCCAACAACAATCTAGCAAGTTATGGCATAACATATTTGTTAAATTTCGTGATGAAACTATGAACATGAACGATTGTGATGCAAATGGATTGTACGGTCGCTTCGTTTTAATCAACGCCCAAGTTGCCTTGTATGTTACTGCTATAATGCAACTTGCCCGTGCTCGAGCGAGTGGTCTTGTCAATGTTGATGTCGAACGAAAGTGTCGAAATGATTGGCACCACAAACATGGGAAAAATTTTGGTTATGAAAGTTGTTATCATATTTTGAAAGTGTTGCCTAATATAATCCAGAGGTGTTAGCAAATATGTAGAATGTACCTGCAAGTTCACCATACACTCCTTCTCCTTCAACACCAGTTTCACAACCATATCAATCATCTCATCCCCTCCGGAGAATCCATTTTCTTCATCAGAGACCACAACAAATAACAATTCCAACTTGAATCTCAATGCTTCGATTAAGAGAAAATTATTGAGAAGAAACGCTGCAAGACAACGAGAAAAACTTCCCAAGAAGGAGAAGCAAGTGAAGGTTTTTTGGATACTTCAATAGATCATCAGAAGACCGTCGAAAAATAAAGAACAATAAACCGACAATTCATGACTAGGGAGATAAAAAAACAGTTGGAAAATTGACACTAAAATAGGGTGAAGAAAAGAATGTTGTCTCTGGGTTCAAGACGCTAATAATAGATTCTTTTTGACAATTATTCGACCCTTCCCAATTGAATTGGCGAGTACAAATAGGTCAATGATATTGCCGTCGGGATACTTGAAGCCATACAACAATGTTAGATTCAAAGCTTGTACAACATTGACCTAACCAAGAACACACAGGTTTTGATTCTGATGATGCTTTCTAGAGAGAAAACAAAGAGAGTTTTTGATGTTCTTCATAATTTGAATGAAAACAAATCATCATTACTTATAGGGAACTCATGCCTATTGGAGATGCCTCTTCACTTCCAAAAGACACATAAGGTGTCTAATGGGAATGGTTGTGTCTTTTGTGAACCATCAAACCCATTAGAGGTTCCTCTTGATCTCCAATTAACATCCATTGTGTCTAGTCAACACAGGACACTCCCCCGTCGTAGCGGCAAACCAAAAACGAAAACCATTTTATTTTCTATATTATTGAAATTATCGAACAATCTCCCCCTATTTTCAATAACCAAAAAAAAAAAAACATGAAAATAAAGTATAACTTATAAAACAGGAGCGGCTGCATCACTCAAGTGACTGCTTACATACCCGAGTGGGATCAAGCCAGCGTAGTTCAAGGTAAGTTGAGACAAAGCATCATCGTTGGAACCAATACATAAATTATAGGTACCTTTTGGGTTTGAATCTTCACTTAGTGTAAGATATTCAAAGCTTTATCGAGGTCTTATGGTGAATTTAATCTTGAACCAAGTATCCCTTGTGATAAAACCGGAACCTCCACACATATTGATATCCGATAGTAGTGTGTTATATAGCTCGCACATTAATGGCCCTGTGCTTTCTCCTGAATTCATGCGTCCTTTTCTGAGAACGGTCTTATTCTCATAGGAAACGACCTGATTTCCATATACTCATATAGGTAAGTCTCGAAGGTGTTTCTGCGAGACACCTTGTGATAAAAGTTAGACTTATTAAGGATTTTCATCAATCCCTAAGATCATGCAGATTCACTACACTAGAAGGACAATGAAAAATTTTAGTTTAGTGTACCATAACCACTGCAATAACTTGTTAGTACCACATTGAACTTAATTTATCTTTTTTCAAAATATAACATAAGTTGGGTTTCTGTTATTGGTGATCAAACTTCTTTCACAGACCTGAGTCCCATCTTCTTATACTTCATTGAAAATATTTCCTTTGGGAGACTCTTCATAAACAGTCTACCAAGTTCTTCTCCGTTTCAATGGTCAACTGCAATTACTCCTTTCTTGAGTAATTGACTTACCGTTTATTGTTCAAGACTTGCACATATCTTGACTTTTTCATTATAACTCTCATTAGAGACATTATAGATTCATATCCTGATTCTTTCAATTAATCAAGACCGCTTGAAATGGCTTCTTCCATAATGGGATCTCTACAAGTTAGTTTCCAAGCCATTCTTCCTCGTTATTTATTAATTGCATCTAGTTATGCAATCAATTTTGACAACATTATTAAAAATGTCGTTATTTGATTTTACAAAATAATTGTAACTTCTCTAGGAATCATAATTAACGTTGACAGTTAATTCACAAGAAGTCATTAAGTCATTATAGACTTGCATTCACTAGAGGCATAAGAAATTTGTCGGAAATTTGCTTACTATTTCAACAAGCACAATATCACGATGAGTAACTCCTCTACTCATGCCCAATCCTCTACAAATTTATACCCAAGTACATAAAAATGTCTATTTAACATTTTTACATTATGTAATGCAAATGTTCATAATTTATGCATCGGTAATATCGTAACATCTCGTCGTTGGATATTTGGTCGGCCGCCTAATCTTCCAATACGTTACATATTCACCGGTATTCCACTGTACTCAATCAAACTCATGCTTATCTTACAATCTTTCAACCATGAAAAAGGACAAAGGTTAATCATTCGTGCATATATACATATTTCTACTTTTACGTATGTTGACAACTAATTCTTTAAAAGGTCAACTAATACTCGCATGCACATAATGAGTTTGGTTATGTCATCAGATAGAAACTGAACAACTTAACATGTATCATGCTATGACCCATACTTGTACGATATCTCATGGATTTTCATGTATAACTACCCAGTTATCAATCCAATCATCGCCCACTAGGCGGACCTCCAAAACAGCGAATTAACACTAGAAGAATTTCCTGTTCTAGGAACTACTGGCTAGTCCAGAAATGAGGGAATCGGTTACTGGCTAGTCCACTCCCAGAATTGATTTATCCTCTGGTCCAAAAGCATGTTTTTGGACCAGAAACTTTATCCCCTAGTCCATCCACGTGCGGTTTACACAAGACCAGTTTTCAAATATTCCCAACATACCCTTCTGCAACTCAAAGTGACGAACATAAAACCAAGTCAGTTTCTTTCCTCTTTTTTTCTTCTCAGATCGGTTTCTCTCACTCTGCGTTTTGGATAAAATCAATTTCTGGTACTGTTTTTCAATCATCTTCATCTGAGCTTCGAATTAGGTTCTTCTGAGTTTCGAATTAGGTCATCTGAGCTTCGAACCAAGGTATTTATCCTTTCAATCATCCTCTTCTGCTGCTGTTCTAGAAATCTTGATGAATAATTAGGTTTATTCTGATCCGATTTCTATCAAGATAATTGTATATGATGTACATTGTTATCTTTTTATGATTTCATTTTATGATTTCTGTTTTATGATGATTTACAATGCCAGTTCAGGTTCGAAGTAATTTTCGTTCGTTTTTTAAATAATTTTCGTGATTTTTGTGTGTTTCAATTAGGTATTTGAGCTTCAAATTAGGTTTATCTCAGATTCGAACAAGGTATGATTTCTTTTTATGATTTCTGTTCTGTTTTTTGTAATCTGATTTTTTGTATTTTCTACGTTTTTTTGCTGCTATTTTGTTTACTTTCATTAGACAGATCGTGTAGTATGTATTACCAATACGTACTGCATATAGCGTGCTCTCTTTTCATTCTGCAGTAGATTCCAATACATATGAATATGAGTCAGTAAATGCCAATATGTGATGCATATAGTATGCTCTATTTTCATCCTATAGTAGATGCCAATACATATCAATATGAGTCAGTACATGTCAATACGTACTGCATATAGCATGCTCTTTTTCATCCTACAGTAGATGCCAATACATATCAATATGAGTCAGTACATGTCAATACGTCCTGCATATAGCATGCTCTCTTTTCATCCTGCAGTAGATGCCAATACATATCAATATGAGTCAGTACATGTCAATACGTACTGATTATAGCATGTCAATACAAAGACTCTTTTTGTTTCATCTCAGTACATGTCATTTTTTACAGGGTTAACATGTCTGACGTTGCTCCCAAACCAGACTTCTCCATCTATTCTCATGTATACCATAAGCAATATCATTTTGCATATGAGGTTACATCGTTTTCAACTTTAGAGGATTTGAAATTTTGCATCTGTAATATGTGGAGCTGGTTGACTCCATCGACTATTTTGGTTAACTATTTCCATAATCAAGCGATAGTTCATATTCTTGCCGATGTAACACTCCAGGGCATCTCTGCATTACATTCTTCAAAGCAATCAACTTTCTTTGATTTGCACGTGGATGTAATTTCAAATGGCGCATCTAGGCGTATGGAAGTTGACAGTAATGCAGACTTAGTTGTCAGTGCAAAGAATAGTTATTTGAAAGAAGGTAAAGAAGCCCCAAGAGGTGTTTTTTCAGATGGTTGGGATAAGATTTTTGATGATACAGATCAATTATTCTATACTAGATACTGATACGTAATGGTTACACTACAACCATTACGTATGTTTGTAACACTAGATATCAGTATCTAGTATCTGATAACCAGTACATACCAGTAGTGAAGATACTGACATTTTGTTTTCTTCTTTCAAATAACTAGTAACCATACTAGTTATCAGATACTGATACGTACGTACCAGTAGTGAAGAAAACATACTAGTACATACCAGTAGTGAAGAAAACATACTAGTACATATCTAGTATCTGATATGTACCAGTACATATCTAGTATCTGATAACCAGTACATACCAGTAGTGAAGAAAACATACTAGTACATACCAGTAGTGAAGAAAACATACTAGTTATTTGAAAGAAGGTAACCATAATAGATGTTTGTAACACTAGATACTGATACGTAATGGTTGTAGTGTAACCATACTAGATGTTTGTAACAAGAAAACAATCAAATATGTACTGGTTTGTGGTTTAACCATCTTCCACTAAGATTATTTATAACATATCATAATTACAATTCCACAAAAACTTTTGTGGTTTCAATCAGGTTAGTACATATTAAAGAAAACAATCAGTACTTACTGATATGTAGTGGTTAGTTTAATTATGATATGTTCATGTTGATTCACCATTTTAGTAATTGTGATTAGTTTTAAACTTTTTGTGGTTTTCCAGCTGATTCACCATCTTCACGGGGGTCGAGGGGGCAGCGTCCCCTCGTATCAACAACACAAAGTCATGTTTAAGTAACACAATTGAAATATCACTACATTAAAGTTAAACCCAAATTCAAATTAAAAATCACTACATATTAGATATACCAAAAAAAAACATGTTTGGAAAAGCTATATGTTTTTGAACATTCTTGAACTCATGAAATGAAAAGTAACCAAGAATAAAAAGAAAAGAAAATAGGTAAATAGTGATATGTACTGTCAGATTACTTTTAGCAAGTAAGACTATTTTTGTATCATCTGCCAACTGATTTCTGGTGGAGATGCTTTCAGCAATTTGCATGCTAACGGGACCCTTTTGTTACGAATCTTCGCTTGCACTTCTTCATCATCTCCCAAAGGCACTCCCACATATTTGCTTTTTGATTTCATCTTCATAAAATGCATCACAAACAATAGACAGCCTGGCGATCCCCCTTGTTGAGGTGCTTCACATTCATTCACTATTACATTCTTCATTGTTACTTTGTTCTTCTCCAGCAAGTACACGTTGATAGGTACGTACATGTAATCTGCCATTTTGCAGGCTTGTGGATAACAAATACCTCCCCATTCAGCCTTAGAAGAATTGTAGTGGTTGAACACCATTTTTTCGCAGTCATACTCAAGTAGCGTCCAATGAAGATTGTGGTGGCACATTGGTACAAGAATCTTCTTGATACTTTCATCCATCGCCAATATTGGTTTGTAAACAGAATCATGTGATGCTCCTTTGAGGTTATCCGAGAACTCGACATTGTACTGAAAACATGGATGTACTTGAAATAGTTTATATCTAATTTTGTTTTATGCAATATCGATATGTAGTGTACCTACCCCTACATACTTTTTTAATTTTTGAATATGTGATGTAGTAAATACGCAGTGTAAGATAACAACTTACCCAAGCGGACGGATCCAGATGCAACACAGGCAAGTATTTCCTGTATACTTCGTGCATCGGTTGCTCATTCTGAAATTTGGTGTTAAGCTTGTATTGTGCATAGTTGAGAAGATCTTGTTCAAATAAATCGTTCTACACCAAGTCATCAACTGTAGTTCCACTTACACAAAGACCACCTTCTCCCACTCTCCAAGCAATTGAGCTAGAAAATAAACGACGTAAAGGTTAGTATTCTTTGTGTAACAGTACATACTGATATGTCTTTCTCAATATTTTTTATACAAATATGTATGTATATCAAAAGTACATACACAAACTAATAGTACATATCAATATAAAAGTGTCAATTGAAAACTCACCTAAGGTTTTTTGCATTATTGACGTATGTGGAAAGAGTACTCTTTTGTTCATCGTTCATGTCATTATAAAATGGTGATTTAGTCAGTTTCCGGAAATACTTGCACAATTTAAGCTTTCTCTTTTTGTTTAGCGGTATTGCTTCTGTTGCTGCAGCTTTCGGTCCTTTATATGATGGTGAGAACTTACTTCCACTCTCATAAATATCATCTACCTTCTTTGCAGGATGGGAACGAGTAACAGGTCTGGTGGGTGTTGTTACCTGCTACTTTTCGGGCTTTGAAGCGCGCTTTTTGTTCACTTTTACCATTTTTTGTTTCTGGCTTGGGCTAAACTGTTCCTGCATTTTTAATCAACATAAAAAAATATGTAAATATCTACATTGCATAAAACATAGTTACATCACCTAATCATTTTTGAAAGCATGTAGTGGTATATGATTGTATGGTATAGTGCTACCATACTGATATACATATCAGTATGTAGTGATTTGTAGTGTAATATTAACTACACAAAATGAGATTTTTAGTACATATCATTCACCTGTGATGGAACCTCCAAAACATCTTACGAGTGGACATCCAGAACATCTTGTGATGAAACATCCAAAGGATCTTGTGATGCAACCTCCAAATGACTTTTTGAACTGGTTGTAGGTATGTATTCTTGTTGCTTACCTGTAACTTCACCTGCATCTTTCGGTTCAATGGGTTCTTGTTGCTCAGTTGTTTCTTGTGGAATTTGTAAAGGCCGCAAATCTCTTCCAAACAGATTATCAAATTGTTCTCGTAAGTTAATACCAAAAAGACCATCGTTGTTATCTGGAAGGAGGTCTGCAAACTCTTCGACATAAACACCAATGCCAGAGTTTGCCATTTCTATAAAATCTGGCATAAACAGCTTTTCAATGTGTTCCAAACTCGACATCATAGTAAACAAAGGTACATCCAGCAAATGAAACTCTTCCGCCGCCAATCCGGCGTTATACTCTGCAAATTTCTGCGAATTAACTACAACTGAAGCCTTCGTTTCTAGCATAGTTGTAAGCAACTCCTTTGTTGCTTCCTGCCTAACTTCAAGTTGATCAACCTGCAAAAATCAATTGATACTGTCAACAAAAACCTACTTAGCTTGAGTTTTTGCTATGTCTACCACCACAAGAATGTACTGTTACTACAAGAATGTACTGTTACATATCAATATGTAATGGTAGATACCACTACATATTGATAAGTAACAGATAGATATTGATATGTAACAAATAGATAGTGGTATACAAGAATGTACTGTTACATATCAATATGTAATGGTAGATACCACTACATATTGATATGTAACAGATAGATATTGATATGCTACTTAGACTACGTACTGATACGCTACTTACCTGTGTGTTTTCTTTGTCCTTTTTCTCTTGTATCTCTTTGACTTTTTTCTCCAAATTAGATTTAGCCCAATTTTTAACCTCAGAACGCGGAACTTCAACATCATGGAACTTCAATACTGAAGTTGTTGACAATTCAACCTCAGAGGTGGCATTAGCATGAGTTTGATCTTTCGGTGTTGACAAACCAACTTCAGGAATGTTGACATTAGCATCTGTTTGATCTTCCGGAGAACCTTGCATTTCGTTCTCAACTATTTGGTCCACATTCAACTCTTCATTGAGGTTTCTTGGAGTAGGTGTACATCCCAAGATAACATAATCTTCCTGGATGGCTTCTCTCTGCAAAGGGAAAGCTTTCCGGTAAATATCATGCAACATGAACTCAAGCTTTGAAGCGTCAACCGGTTCTCCCTCTTGCTGCGTTGTGTTGAATTCACTCCATTTGGCAGATATTGTTAGGATTATCTGCATGTATATGTGCACGCTTTGCAAAGCGTTTGCATCACTTGTAGCGAAAAATAATGAAGTGCACATATACAGGCAGAATCTTTAAACGAACACCAATTAATCTGAAAAAGAAGAAGTCTGATGAAGAGTCTCTGCAAAGCGTGGGTGATCAATCAAATGAAGATTCTGATTCATCACCCACGCTTTGCAGAGACTCTTCATCAGACTTCTTCTTTTTCAGATTAATTGGTGTTCGTTTAAGGATTTTCAAGATTGCCTTCACAATCATTGGCCTAGTCACTTTATCACCAGCTTTCATATCAGCAGGAAAAGTCCTTTTGAAAAATTCTGTTTCACGCCATCCACTTTTTTTATTGACTTGTTTAAGCCTATAATCAAGATATTCCCTATTTGGAATTCTCGGCATCCCATAAATAAGTGTCATTTCTTCTGGTGTGGATACTAGCTCATTCGGTTGGCCATGCCTTTTAAAGACAAATCTAAGCTTGTTTGGATCTTGACCCCTAACGTAACAGCGTAACATTTTCGTCATTGCATTTTCAATCTTCAACCAATGTTCCAACTCAAATCTTGTGTACCAGAATATTAGGAACAGGTTACCGAATGATGCTTCAGAAATCATCTTCAGCTGCAACTCACTCAACTCAAGGTTTTCAGTGAACTTCGCAATAGCCTTCTTAGTGGTCCTAATAGTCTTTGCAAGCCCCCACAAGCCCCTGAAACCTCCACGGTATAAACTTCGTGGTTTTCCATCTCCTTTCTTACGCTTATTAGCACCTACACAATAACAAGATCCAAAAACTATTACAGTACATATCAATATGGTATATCAAATATGTAGTTACTGTAGTTGTAATATCTACCAAGTCTTGAAACTGCATATTATTAACAATACATACGAGAATATAAGTATCTACCTCTACATATTTATATGTAATATGTTATGAGAGTATAAGTATTTACCTCTACATATTGATATGTAATATGTTATGAGAGTATAAGTATTTACCTCTACATATTGATATGTAATAGTAGATACCACTACGTATTATTTTAACTACATATCGATTTGTAATAGTACGTATGGCATATGTATCTGCTTTGATACAGTAAAAATGTAAAAACACTTAATACCAAAAACAAGCACAACAATGCATCATTACATACTCATAAACATATGTTATTAAGGATACATATTATTCATACACTTTGTTCTTATATGTAGTTGTACTACATACCTTCTACATTTGCTTTCCCCCCTTTTGCTTTTGGTGAAGGAGTAGCAGCTCTCAAGGCAAGTGCTTTCTTCCCCTTCTCTTCCCCTACACCATATAAAATATGTAGTTAATGTATCTACCATGAATATGAAACAACTACATATCAGATACCACAACATACTGGTAATTTTATAACTACATACTGATAACTACATATGAACCACAACTTACGGGGGTCGAGGGGGCGTTATTAAGAATTATCTTCACTTTTAACATTACAAACCTTCTTTCAGGAGCGCTTTTGCTTCCCCCTTTTTGCTTTTCCCTTTCCTTTTGGAGAAGGAGTAGCAGCTCTCAGGACAAGTGCTTTGTTCCCCTTTGCTGGTGGTGAAGGAGTAGCAGCCTTTGTTGCTGTTTTTACTTTTGCTTTAGTAGTTGCCGCTGCTGTTTTTCTTTTGCTTTTTGCTTCAGGAGCAGCAACTGCTTTCTTTCCTTTGATTTTTGCTGTTTTTGTAAACCAAAAGTTTTGTACACATTACATATTACAGGCACATAATAATATGTAGCACACATATCAATTTGAGATGTTATCATTACATATCAATAAGTACAAATTGCAGACAACATATTGATATGTAGTACAGATATAAATTGACACGCTTTAATATGTATTAGTTAAGCAGCACTACATTTCAAAATGTACTGAACATATCATTTTTTTGAGATGATATCATTACGTATTAAATAACAACACTACATTTCAATATGTAATGTGTACTACATATAACTTGTCACTATGAAGTACAAATTGAAGACAACATATTGATATGTAGTACACATATCAATTGACATACTAGATTTTAGTATGTATTAGTTAAACAACACTACATTTCAATATGTAACAGTACATATTTCAGGTTTTGGAAATATTGCATGTCAATATAAAGTGATTGGGCGATCATCATTCAAAGCCTCCTTCAGTTTCTTGAAAAACCATCCCCAGCTGATATTGTCTTCACCGGGTACTAAAGCAAACGTAAGCAGATAAAACCCTGCAAAAAGGAATTACTAGTTATGTTAAGCAACTAATATTGACACTACATATTGACATGCAGTATGGTTTACCTCTTTGTTGATATGTGAAAACCTGACACTACATAATGACATGTTAAGCAACTGATTGACACTACATTTTCACATGCAGTATGATTTATCTCATACTCAGTAAGGTCAATATGTAGTATGTAGTATGGTCAATACTCATTGTCATATAGTGAAGTAAGGTCAATATGAGTGATCTAACTACCAGACACTACATATATAAAAAAAAAAAACCAGTTACCTTGATTGCCATTAAGACATGTTGCTGCCATGAGAACTCCTTTTAAAAGTTCCAGTGAGAAATGTACAGTCACAGAAAATCATGGGACGACATAGTTTATATCCCTCTATACAAGCTCCAAAGCAAACAAAAAGTCTGTTGAATTTTTTTGTAGCATCATTGAAATCGAAATCAATAAATGACCCAGGGTTTGTTTCCCTAACAACATTCACCCACCAAGCAAGATCAGTGTACGACTTCACATCATTACCAAAAATCTGTTTATGCGACAACTCAATTGCATGATATACGTGGTGATACTGGATTTCGATGCCACCACCAACTTTAAGATAATCTATGATCTCTGCTGGTGTTATGCGAGGGTTGTGCCTTACCATCTCATGAATTAGACTGTTCATGAGTTTTTTTTGTAATTCTTGGATTCTTCAACATATAACCACCGCCACAGGTGTGCCTTCCCACATATTCCTTTATCTTAAAAACATCAATAGAACTACCAATGGCAGTTGCGTGAAGCTTCCATGAACAACCTTTCACACTACATACGGCGGTGAATCTCTCAAGGTCATTCTTCTTCTTAATTACCTCATATCCAGTTCTCATGCAGTATTTTTGGCATGCTATACGTACGGCATCAACACCACCATAGAATAATTGATCTGTATCATCAAAAATCTTATCCCAACCATCTGGAAAAAACACCTCTTGGGGCTTCTTTACCTTCTTTCAAATAAATATTCTTTGCACTGACAACTAAGTCTGCATTACTGTCAACTTCCATACGCCTAGATGCGCCATTTGAAATTACATCCACGTGCAAATCAAAGAAAGCTGATTGCTTTGAAGAATGTAATGCAGAGATGACCTGGAGTGTTACGTCGGGAAGAATATGAACTATCACTTGATTCTGGAAATAGTTAACCAAAATAGTCGATGGAGTCAACCAGCTCCACATATTACAGATGCAAAATTTCAAATCCTCTAAAGTTGAAAACGATGTAACCTCATATGCAAAATGATATTGCTTATGGTATACATGAGAATAGATGGAGAAGTCTGGTTTGGGAGCAACGTCAGACATGTTAACCCTGTAAAAAATGACATGTACTGAGATGAAACAAAAAGAGTCTTTGTATTGACATGCTATAATCAGTCCGTATTGACATGTACTGACTCATATTGATATGTATTGGCATCTACTGCAGGATGAAAAGAGAGCATGCTATATGCAGGACGTATTGACATGTACTGACTCATATTGATATGTATTGGCATCTACTGTAGGATGAACAAGAGCATGCTATATGCAGTACGTATTGACATGTACTGACTCATATTGATATGTATTGGCATCTAATGTAGGATGAAAATAGAGCATGCTATATGCAGTACATATTGGCATGTACTGACTCATATTCATATGTATTGGCATCTACTGCAGAATGAAAAGAGAGCACGCTATATGCAGTACGTATTGGTAATACATACTACACGACCTGTCTAATGAAACTAAACAAAATAGCAGCAAAAAAACGTAAAAAATACAAAAAATCATATTACAAAAAACAGAACAGAAATCATAAAAAGAAATCATACCTTGTTCGAATCTGAGATAAACCTAATTCGAAGCTGAAATACCTTATTGAAACACACAAAAATCACCAAAATTACTTAAAAAATGAAAGGAAATTACTTCGAAACTGAATTGACATTGTAAATCATCATAAAACAGAAATCATAAAACGAAATCATAAAAAGATAACAATGTACATCATATACAATTATCCTGATAGAAATCGGATCAGAATAAACCTAATTATTCATTAAGATTTCTAGAACAGCAGCAGAAGAGGATGATTGAAAGGATAAATACCTTGGTTCGAAGCTCAGATGACCTAATTCGAAACTCAGAAGAACCTAATTCGAAGCTCAGATGAAGATGATTGAAAAACAGTACCAGAAATTGATTCTATCCAAAACGCAGAGTGAGAGAAACCGATCTGAGAAGAAAAAAAGAGGAAAGAAACTGACTTGATTTTATGTTCGTCACTTTGAGTTGCAGAAGGGTATGTTGGGAATATTTGAAAACTGGTCTTGTGTAAACCGCACGTGGATGGACTAGGGGATAAAGTTTCTGGTCCAAAAACATGTTTTTGGACCAGAGGATAAATCAATTCTGGGAGTGGACTAGCCAGCAACCGATTCCCTCATTTATGGACTAGCCAGTAATTCCTAGTTAACACTATGGTTTAAACAATGTTCGATGACATCACACTATGCTCATAAGGGCATCTTCAAATCCATTATAGTACTACACTTACGTCTCTTAGGATTTGGATCTCCTTTGGCCCTATGGGTGTTTACAGATTGCATATTCAATTACGAATCACAAGCATGCCATACATTTTTCTCAAGCAAGAACAAAACCGAAGAGGAGCACTATAAAAATAGGTTGGGTGGAACATTTCAAATGTCCATTACTGGGTGGAACATTTCAAATGTCCTTTGGCCCTATAGTCGTATTCCTTGTGAAGAGTTATGACCCTCATCATCTGACCTCATGTCTCTATTCAAATTTTGAAATAGGTCATGGCTTTCCAAATTCCATAGAGATATTTGGATATCATCCAAATCAATAGATAATGTTTTACATTTCAAATGTCCATTACTGGGTCATCCGAAACCGTATGATTAACACCCATATTCACACCAAACCGTGAGTACATATTTTCTCAATAGCGAATAAAACGAGACTCTTTGTACTCATCTGGTTTGGCATACGATTATATGCAAGGATTATTATGGGCAGTGCTCAAATTTCAATGGATGCAAATGGCAACAATCATATGCATTTGATCTGACCACCACTAATCAGAAAACTTATTAACCAAATCATTGGTCAATCCATAAATGCATGAATCACAAAATAAGAGTAAGAACAGAGAAGTTGGATACTTATCTCATAGTTCAAGTGAGAATGACGCTCCACCGATCGATGTATCAATCATTATTTCTCCTCTTCTGGTTGCCAACAACCCCGAATGACCTTTCTTCAAAGTACAGCGACAATTTCGCAGGAATCCCAACGTTTACAGCTTTTGCCTCTCGTTTTCTTTTCATGTTTCTTCGTTCAGAAAAGTATACTTTTGGACTAGATTTTGTGCGGGTGCGCTTTTTTTTTATTTAACATTTTCATTAAAAATGTGTCGCATTTTCAAATGGTCGTGGTTCGGGTTCGGCTTCGCCTCGCCCCGTCGTTTAGGATTTTGATTTGGTGTGGCTCGGCTTGGCCTCGCCCCATCTGCATTTTTAATTTGATGTCGCGGGACTTCCTCTTTTCCGATCGTGTTACATTTTTGATTGGGTATGGCTCGGCTTCGCCTCGCCCCGTCGTTTAGGATTTTTAATTTAGAGTGGATTTCTGATTTGGTCTTAGAATCTTTAATTTGGTGTGGCGTGGCTTCGTCTCATCCCGTCGCGATGCTCATCTGGGTGAATTTTAGAGAGTTCCCGCAACAACATGGGATTTAAAGAAATATTGTTACTACTTACAAAATGAGTTACTACCAAATCCAATGATCAACCAAAAAATTTAAATAAGTGGTCAAATACTAACCATTTTAGATCAACCCAATGATCTGAAAAATTTCAAAAATTACATAAAATTGAAAAGTGCAAGACTATCGAATTTGCTGGCTACCTTTCAATATTATTAGTTATTATTGGGTCGTAACCAAGAACTTAAATCGTGCAGCTAAATATTAATTTACAATATTGAGGTTTACATTTAAATCCAATTTTCAATCGAATTACAACATTCAACTACAGAGTTCCATTTAATCTTTTGGTAGTCTAAGATCTCAATAATTACACTAAACACACCTTTCTTGTACGGGTTAATACCATACCAAGCCCTTAATGCAGTATTAATCCACATGGTAAACTAAATATCTCCCCTTGTCGAAATGCTCCGGTATATAAAAACCGAAATATATTCAGTTTCTCCTTCCTCTCTCGTTGTCCTCATGATGATTGTGCTCTGTCCATTGTATATCAAGACTTGCTTTTCACGACTAATAAAAAATGGATGTAACCCAATTAGTTTTCCTTACATAAATGTAAATGCTCAAACAGAAGCACGCAGCACGCAAACATGCAAATAGGGAATGATATTTAAGAAACAAAAAACAGGGAATGATATATTATCTGGCTAAACTAATATTCTAGTACCCCAAGACAACATCCATTTGTTTCTCTCACGCAGTCAATTCAACGCGAACTATCATGCCCTGGATGAAGCAAACATCTCAAGCAATTTCCCGCATATAGAAATTCAAATAGTACATCTCAAACAATTTCCTGCAGAGAACAATTCAAGGAGTACACTATTTCCTGAATACATCTAATAAACTCTCTCGGAGTAGATCATAATGGATCTTACCACTGCATAGGAGTCTCACTGCTTACATAGTTTTCACCCTTTAGATGAATTACCAAATTCATCTTCATACTTAGCAATTCGTATAAAACCACGACCCCCATCCTCCCTTATTATGCTGCAAATTGATTGAAAATGTTTATCAACAGACAATCAACAACTGGAAACCAATTGAAGTTCATCTTATGAGGTATTACTTTGCAGTTTTCCAGATACCGATTAATAACTACATCAACAATGATTTGAATTGGGTTAGCAACAGTTAACAGATGAATGTTGTCCATTGCATGTTTGATAATGTTACGACTATGCCATATATTTGAGTTCCAGTAGGGACCCATTTACCTTGGCTCCTTCATGCAATCTGTGTTACACGCTAGACTCCAAAGCAGACTTTCCGTGTCCTTTTTGCAATGCATGTACTGGCCCATTCTTCCCAACTCCTTATCCCGTAAGAACACTTATCATTTTCTAGTTCAAGATAACTATTAAATAAGCAAATATACATAGCATTGCATAATTTAAAATTTGAAAGTCTTTCATAACAATTACCATGATTGAAATTGTATCTGCCTTGTTCACCTCCTTGTCAACAGTTAGAACACCCACATTTTCAACTGTTTTATTAGATTAGAACAAAACTTGTTTATCCTAAAAACAATTTTATATGCACTGTAACTGTGCTAAACTGTAATTTTAGAGCTGAACTATGACAGAGATTTCTTGTAAGTGGTAAGTATTTTTTACATTTCTTAGCACGATAAAGTCATTTTCTTAAATAGAATGAGATTATGAAAATTTACAGTAATGGTAAAAGCTTAAGGAACTCGTTTGATAAGGCACGGTAATGACCATTACCATGAAGTGAAATCAGCATGAAAATGTCTCGCATAACTGATTATTTCATCAAAGTCGAATGATTAGGCACAATAATGACCATTACCATGAATGTATGTAACCACCAGAGCAGCAGGTTCGGAAGACTCATTCTGTTGTTTGAGTGCTTCATCTGTTTGAGTATGAGTATTGTCTGTGTCACTTTCAGTTCCAACGAACGCCCTTGCTAAAAATCAGAGCTTGAAAATATTCGCGGCCAGTAAATAATGAAGAAAATGGACATAAGAAAACAATATAGTGTCAATTCCGTATAAAAAGTCATCAGAAAAGGAGCTACCTTGCGAATGGAGAAAACTTGGTGTGGCAAGATAATGAGCATCTTCCTCCAGTTCCAACAATCATTATGTGGTCCATGTTATTTTCACCAAGTGCTCCCAATTTATTGAGCTCAGGTTAGACAATCTTCCGGAATTCTGGACTATTTTGTCTCTTATACTCGGCATACATGCAAGATTGACAATCACCACTTCAATTGCTAGGCTAAATAGACATGTAAGCGTCAACATCTCTCAACCGTGTGCCCTTTCTATTGCCCGCTCTACACAATTAGTTAAAACATAGGTGGCTTCACTGTTATTATTAGTAAACACATGATACCCAGAGAGTACATATTAGTCTGTTGTCCAAGTATTCTGTAGTATCAAATCTCCAAGTATAATTTTCATTTCATTATCACAAAAATAAGGTGTTTCAGAATAGTTCCACCAACATCACCAGCACCACCCAACACCAGCATCATTCACCACACCCACCATCCAGATTTCAGTACCAAATATGCATCAGGTTAATGAACTTCTGATGACTTTTTATACGAACTTGTAATCTCCCACCCTAACACCTTGAAGATTCTGCGACTTTAGTGCAGCTTTTGGACCTGAAAACAAAGCAAAGAAGAAAAGATGATTCAACTTTTAAATAGCAGAACCAAAACATTATAATTATATATGTAAGAGGTGGGTTTTAGGATTACAACAACCTTGTAGCGATTAAAACTCAAGAAAAAATCATAAACATCATACGCGTTCTTAGCAACAAAAAATCTAATTCATACTGGCAATGATAAAATTGTATAAGACCTATAGGTTGAATTAGCACCCTGCAACATCTTCAATACATTAACACTTGCACAAAAGAAACCCAATTTAATAGATAGTGTGTAACGTACTTGAACATCAACATACATTTTCTCCAGAAAGTATACAGTTGTTTCTGTTTATGATTACTGGCAGAACTTCTCCACCGCTGCTACAATCTGTACCCACCATATTCTGTTTTAAGAAAATTATGTGAGATATGAAAGTAATGTCATTATTCTAGAATAAAAACTTGCTTGGCCGCGAAGGAAAGAAGAAATTATAGCATATTACACTCCAATACTGAACTTCTCCTTCCCTGCAATGATTTCCACATTCAACCATTCACCAGTAGCATCACAAATCGGAGATGTCAACATTGACAGACCTGGGAGTTTCATATTTCTCATCTGGTCAAAGCTTTTTGTAATGGTGCATTGTTACTATACAATTGTCTCCTGAATACTGAAGTTTTACTTAGTCGCTAACAGAAATGATAGAAAAAGAAGATATATGTAGAGCATAATGCACTTTACATAAAAAGAAAATCATGGATCTACTCACATCAGAGGACAACCCTGCAAGATAAATAGAAATCACTTCAAGTACATTGAGAATGTTTGGTACATTGATGTCCATTCTGAATCTGATAATGTACCTCCCAGTTTATGCAGATAGGTACCAAGCGCTTCAAGCTACTATGTTGAGCTTCACACACATCTCATAAGTCAAAATAACCTATGAGAAAAGCTTGATCTCCAACCTTCTCTTTCCTTCGATGTTTACGGTTCCAGAAAAATTGGAACCCTACACACAACAGACCATGCACATGTTGGAATGACAAAAGCAATAAATTGAAAAGCCGATTCAGAAACTGCAAAAACCAAAGTAAACATTTGACATATAAAATCAATCTAAGTTAACTATGCACAGAATCCATGATCCTAACTTGTACACAGCTGCAAACTTGGAAGATAGTTTGATTTCCCCAATCCTAAAATTGGGTTTACCTTAATCCTAGAATTAAGGTATAAGTATAACTCAAAATGTAGAAAACGGAAAAGTCTGATTCCGAGACTTCTCTTCCGTCTGATTCTTCAACAAAGGTATGAGTTTGTTGTAAAAAAAATTCAAAACCCTAGCAATGCAGTCTAAACTTAAAAACCCAATATAACTCAATTCATAAAAATTCAAAATCAAGCACTTCTAAATGCAACAGTTCAAGATCCAAAAGGACGACGAAGTAATCAGTAATTACCTTATTCCATTGGTTGGGCCTGTGAAACCCTACAAAACGATGAATCAATAAAAAAAACATCTTGCTCAGTAAAACCCTAGCCCATGAATCAGTAGACATTATGAATCAGTAAAAGCATGAAGGTTGTTTATGCTTAATTCCACTGTTCTTATCAAAAGAGCAGAATAAGGGTTGTGAGCCCGTGAAACAAAAGTGAGAATATGAGGCGGTAAAGGAAAAAACGAATAGAAATTAGGGTTCCCAAAAAAATATTTATACCTTAGCCATTTGCTTCCCATGAAGCGTGATGTACTGAAGATTCTCAAAATCACCGTGAACAACACCTATGGTCCAAAGTTCCCACCATTGTTCATAAACTTTAATCTAAGCAATCAATGGCTGCTCCATATACCAGTTACATTTCCATTCTCTCCCGAAGTAAACAGTCCATGCATCGAACAATTTCGGCATCTCCTGAAGAAAAAAAATCCTATTAAATAAACAAACATAAATAAAACAGAATCAATCACGATAACCTAGGTTTGCCATTACTGGTACTTTGATCGGAGGGAAGAAAACCTACGTTTATTCCTAGGGTTGCTTCTTAGGTTTTTCCATTTTTTTTTGTTTTTCTTTTCGGGATATAATAAAAATAAAAATATTCCTTTATTTTGTGAGGAAAAGCCTTGTTTTTCTCTCCTTTGAGGAAAAGTGAAACGGAGCAATTATGTGAGAAGGTGACGGTCACCGTTCAACGTGGAGCCTAAGGAGCTTAGGATTTTAAAGGAATTATATTTTACCGGTGCATTGATCAGAAAACCTAATCCAACTATCCCGTGTACGGAAGAAACGCAACTTCTGTCTACGTAGTAAACAAAACGATTTTGAAGTATGATAAAGCCCAATGTTATAGCCCGTTAATCATACAACAAAATACTTCTCCCAAAACAACCTTATCGGAAACCTTTCCGGAAGACTAAACATCTCTGAAACAAATCGGCCAAGGTAACTATCCGTTTCCAGAAAAACATCCATCATCCATTCTTAAGAAATTCAACAACATCATAATCGGTTTCATCCCCTTGTCGAAAAATAATTGTCGAAAAATGTTGGAAAATTGACACTAAAACAGGGTGAAGAAAAGAATGTTGTCTCTGGGTTCAAGGCTCTAATAATAGATTCTTTTCGACAATTATTTGACCCTTCCCAATTGAATTGGCGAGTATAAATAGGTCAATGAATATTGCCGTCAGGATACTTGAATCCCTACAACAATGTTATATTCAAAGCTTGTACAACCTTGACCTAACCAAGAACACACATGTTTTGATTCTGATGATGCTTGCTAGAGAGAAAACAGAGAGAGTTTTTGATGTTGTTCATAATTTTAATGAAAACAAATCATCTCTACTTATAGGGAACTCATGCCTATTGGAGATGCCTCTTCACTTCCAAAAGACACATAAGGTGTCTAATGGGAATGGTTGTGTCTTTTGTGAACCATCAAACCCATTAGAGGTGCCTCTTGATCTCCAATTAACATCCATCGTGTCTAGTCAACACAGGACACTCCCCCGTCGTAGCGGCAAACCAAAAACAAAAACCATTTTATTTTCTATGTTATTGAAAATATCCAACAAAAACATCGACAAACTCAAGAGAGTTTGTTTCATACTGTGACAAGAATAAGGTTCTAAACGCAAATACCTCAACAATGACCCGCATACAATTGATGGTATGAGAGATGGAGATGGACTAGTTAGTAGAGGAGTTGGAAGAAAAACGTAACAAGAGAAATTTGGAAAAACAATTTGGAGGTCAAGCTGAAGATGAGGATAAGGAAGACCACGATGAAGTAGTGCCACTTAATTAATTAATGTATCATCTTTAATTTTAATGAAGATGTAGTAGTTCAGTTATGATGAATGAAGTTGTACTAGTTTTTCATTACGTTAAACTTTGTAGTAGTTTTTCATTACACTAAGGGAGTGTTTGTTTGCATAATTCACGATTTTGAGGATTTATAATCCCATGGGATTACAAATTCTGGAATTCATGTAAATCCCTCGTGTGTTTGGTAACTCATTTAAAATTCCTAGGGTTTATAAAATTATCTTGTTTTAAAGTCCATATATTGTTTTGTATTATCCTTAGAATCTTAAAATTGCATATATATGAGATTTAAAGTTAAAAAAGGTGGGTCCATAAATCCCTTGATAAGTTTCCCAGCAAATCTTAGGGGGGAGGGGTCGGACTCCATACGGGGGATTTTCTGGAAAACTGATTCCCATGGGAAACGTAATTCCAGGGATTTGGGCAACCAAACATTCCGAAGGAAACGTAATTCCACTAAATCCCATGGACCCATAAATCCCACCTTTAAAATTCTACATCGATCCAAACCCACCATAAAACTTAAACTTGACAACATCCATTAAAACTTAAGACTAAAACTAAACTTAAGATTAATATCCCATACGAGTTATTAGAAACTCCTTAAGAATTTGATAATGTGATTCTTATTCAAACAATTTTCCTTTCCATCTTTGCCACTTGTCTCGAGTTCGTACTCCCAATTCAGCATTGGTGTTACCTCTAAGACGATATCGATTGACAATCATTCTCATAGCTATAAAAATCCACAAGATCTTTTTTGATAGTCATGAATCGGAAAAAAAAAAGAAGCTCAATCCCGGTTATGAGGATTACTTGTCTCTGTGCAGAAGGTATCGTGAATTTCACCCCAATAACTCATACCGGGTAACCATTCATCCTTCATTCTTCACCTCTCTCCGGGTAGTATATTACATAGTTTCTACAAAGAGATAAATCTTCATCTTCAGTAAATCTTGGATCATCCATAAATTACCCAGAAAGTAGAGAATTTTTTAAGTGAAGGTGTGATTTTGAAATGGATGAAGTGGTATGTATTTATAAGGATTGTTGGCGATTGAGTCTAGACCGCTACTTCTAGTGGAAAACGTAAAAAATTTAAAATGATTCGAAACAACTTCAAAACAAAACTATGAAACAAACAATTAAACTTAAACAAGTTCAAAACAAAACTATGAAACAGACAATTATACTTAAACAACTAAACTTGACAACACTACTCAATTCGCCATCCATCTCTTCCAAACTCAGCCCACATATTCGCTATGAGATCTTCCCTTAACCTGTTATACAGATCCATGTTCTCAATGTGACTAGTCATTTGCTCATAGTTCCTTGCAGGTAATCCTTTTTCTGGTTGAAACTCAGGCCTTAAGTCTTCATCTTCATGGTTAGTCCAATTCTTATTACGACGGGTTTCCTAAATTTCCATGTTATGAATAATGATGCAAGTCAGCATAGTCTTATGCATTTCACTAGCACTTAGACCACGATAAGGCCCACGAATGATGGCGAAATTCCGCTTCAGAATTTCAAAAGCTCGTTCCACATCCTTTCTCAGTTCCATTTATCTACTATTGAAATACGAGTATGAACGACCCATTTCACCGGCAGGTGGCTGACGGTAACATTGAACTAAAGTTGACCATTTTGGATAAATTCCATCTGCAAGATAATAATCATGAGTGTAGCAATTCCCATTGATAGTGAAATTTACATGAGGACTATTTTCATACTTTAAATCTTCAAACAAAGGCGACTGTGTGAAACATTTATATCGTTCTGAGATCCCGGAAGACCAAAAAAACCGTGTCATATCCAACAATCATAAGAAGTAGCAGCCTCAAGGATAACCGTTGGTTTTGCGTAATGACCCTTATACTGACCGGCCTAATAGGTATGGTATCTGGTCCATACCCAATGCTTGCATTCAAGACTACCCAACATTCCTGGAAATCCCATTCCTGATTTTGCTTTAATATTTCTCTAACATCTGCGTCAGTTGGATTTCGTAAATAGGTTGGACTAAAATATTAATCATTGCTCCGCAAAAAACGAAGGATACTTGTATGCGGTTGTTTTGCCCATACAAAGGTACTCATCATTAGAATCTGGAGGTTTTCCATATCCTAGAATCCTTAAGGCCGAAGTAACCTTTTGTTCAGGGATGTGACCTCTAATATTCAGTGCATCATACTGATAATTAAATTGAGGTTCTACTTGACAAAGCTTACCAATAATCTTTAGCACCAAATGTCGGGGCATGCGGAACCGGCCTTCGAAATTTTCATCAGAGAACGCACAGTCGGGAAGAAAATAATCACGCATCAACTTCTCGTGTCATTCATCCCAACCCCGGTACGTATATCTTCTTGTGAAAACTTCTTTTGGCTTTGGATATCTAGGTGTATGCCCCGATGAATATAGCTGCAAAAAATTGTTGGTTAGTTCTCTATCTTCATCTGACTCATCATCAATTTGTCGCAATGCCTGAATGAATATTCGTTGTTGTTCTTCAAATCTATCCATATGAACACGCACCTCTTCGTCAGAAGAATCCATTGACTTGAAACTAAAAATTAAACCGACGATTAAGGTACAAAAGAGTAGGATGATAGAGTAAAAAAATGAGGTGTGATTGAATTGAATTGAATGGGGTGAATTTATAGGGAGATGTGGGGGGAAATAACCGTTACATCAATATCTAATAAGCAACAAACTCTTAACCGATCGGCCTAGCTCTGAACATTGGCGGCCGAGTCTAGACCGCTAACGGTTCAGTTTCTACCGCTCGATAAAGACTCAATCGCTTAAGCATTCTCCCATAGTGGCTCGTCCAGTTTGCCAGGCCAGCTGGCATGGGAAATGAGGGGATTAACCACCCCCGTAGAAACCGGCCTAAGGAAACTAGTTCAATATGCCGGTTATTTCGAGAACTAAACTATTTTTATGGAAACTAGTTGAATTGTCTTTTGCAACCTCTAGCAGATCGGCGGAGTATGTTTCGGTTATTTATATAAAATGTTTATGTAATTTCCAAAGTTTGGAGTATGTTTTTATGATGCCCATTTGCTAGAACAATATGGTTCTTCCTCTTCCTAGCCTCTGTGACAACTATTTCATCCATGAGTTTTATAAGTTATTGGATTGCCAATTGGATATCTTTACCAATGTATTTCTTCTCTCTACTAGTTTTGCTATCATTTTGTTGTTTATCTGAAAACACAAGTGTTCTGTGATATTTGAAAAGATAGTTACTATTCCTTACTTAATGTTAGAGAAAATTAGAAACATTCCTCCACCATTTCAATCTTTCAGAAAAACAAGACCAAAGAACAAACCCTCGTGGCCTACCTGGGATACAAATTGGATTGTTTTTATAGATTAGATGCTTTCTTCAAGGAGACAAATTTGTCGAAAGGTTAGGCTTTTCTCCGTTATCCGGTAGACCAAGAATCCTTTATGCATATTGAGGAAGGATCTAGTTCGACATCCTCAACTTTACATGTAGAAGCGAAATTTTTGGTGGTCACAAGATATTGGCCAAAGAATAATATTCATTCAAGCGTCACCATAGCAAAAAAATGCAAACAACTAGCGGAAATCGTCAACAAAAATAAAATCAATAAGATTATATCAATTCTGATGAATTTTCCATAAGCGCATGTAAAATTTATCAACAGGAAATACAACACAATAGCGAAATCCATGAAAAATACAACGAGGATTCAGAGCCTCCAATACATATTCGATAACATGTCCACAAATCTTGTATTTATGTAATGTTCTCACGGAACAAGAAATTATTAACTTGATGGACTATTTTATTCAATCTAACACTATTAACATTTCCATCAACATAAAAATACCTCTTCTTTACAAACTTTTTGATAAGCCTGCATTTACGTGAGGCCCATTATTCATTCTCCAATCTCCATTACTCTTTTTAGGTGTAGATCTTAATTATTGTTGATGATTTAAAGATTACTTTTTGGACAGTTTTTCTAAAACCACCCTGACAGTAGGGGTGAGCACTAGACGGATTGGAACTGTTTTAGTCTCATCCGCAACCAAATCCAATATAGAACTGACTTCAAGTTTGACATCAACATCTAATTTAAAATATAACGGATTTTTTTAGAGCATAGCTCGGTCTACCTCGCATGCGTTGCTATCTCAAGCATGTTTGTCAATGTTAGTGATCAAAACTATGAGTCTTGATTTCTAGTCTACATAGCTAAGTCTCGGACTAGGATAGAAAAGTGTAGTTGAGCTCAAGGAATTCATGGAGATTCATCATACAACGACGAAGATCTACTCAAGGAACCGTGGAACTTCATCAACAAAAAGGTATGTGGAGACTTGAACTTATCTATCACTCAAAAGTCTATCTTTTTTATCTCCTACTTCTTATGAGACAAAAGTCGTATGCTATATAGACTGGATCATACACATTTGATATTTTGAGCCGAGTATATCTCGCCTATCTATATCTCGAAATCATGTGTTGGTAAAGCATTTCACTTTGATCGGGTTTATCTTCACCTAATGACGAAAGTCATAATGTTTCAATCACTTTGAAAATCGCTTTGACGAGAAATAGTGTAACAACTATATAACGTCCTCTAAGAATGTTTCAATGGTTGGAATGAGAGTTTAAGTATATATAACCAATGATGGATATAAGCATTGTGTGGAAACACATATGTGCATAAGTCCTATTCCTTAATCCGAAGTTTGCGAACTTTGTTGATTGAGAGAAACCGGAGGAATTGGCTTTGCCAAGTCCGGGAACTCAGTCCACGAACTGACGGAAGTTCTCTTGCCGAGAATTTCTGCTGGGATTTTCGTTTGCGTGTTTAGTCGGAGAACCTAGTCCGCGAACTGGCGGAAGTCTCCTTGCCGAGATTTTCTGCTGAGTTTGGAAAACTCTACCGGTTGTCTTAAGTCCGCGAACTTGTTTGCGTACTTGAGTGGGTTATGATCTAAAGATGTGCTCTGAACATGAAACTTAAATTACTAAGGAATGCAGTATGCAAACCGTGTCTATAAAGTTCATGAGACGATTCAATCGAATCGAATCATCTTTGTTTCAATTGTGTCTTGTGTAGTTACATAAGATCTCATAGCAATTGAACAACTCTATAACTAGTTCATTTGAGTCAATTGAACTATTTATGGTGAAGAAGAACAAGGTTAATATGAAATGCTCATATGGTTGACCTTTTGGGTTACTATGTTGAACCAACATACACGTACACGTTTGGGCACAGTTTTCACAAACCCAGTAAACGTATATCTCAAGTGTGTGTGACAAGTTAAGTTTTCGATCTAACGGTTGAGAAATATTAACTTGAATCTAAATCAAGTTTTCATCTAATGGTGAATATTGATTGCTTTGTAATTAAGGCAAAACCCTGATTTGAAGACTATATATAGGAGACATCTAGCATTGGGCAAAACTAATCCCCACACGTCTGTGTGATACTAGTGCGCTCGCTAGAGTCGATTATCCTCTAACCTTTGGTTTTTTTTTCTCTAAAACCAGGTTAACGACTTAAAGACTTCATTGGGATTGTGAAGCCAGACCGATACTACTTTGATCGTAGTTGTGTGATCTGATCTTGCATCTTCTATCGTACGAGTACAATATTTGATTGGCTTGAGATCGTGAGAGTTCTCCGATAGGCAAGATAAAGAAGTCACAAACATCTTCGTCTCACTGTTTGTGATTCCTCGACGTCCTCTTGTGTATTCAAGTAAGAATGTTGAGAGGTGATTGATTAATCTTGGCTGTCCTTCGGGAATATTAGACCGGATTATCAATTGGTTCCTGTTCACCTTGATTTCATATCTTAAGACGGAACAAAAAACCTAGGGTTTTCTGTGGGAGACAGATTTATCCTTTGATAGACTTTTCTATGTGAGACGGATTTGTTTATTATCAAGTCTGCAATTTTGGGTTGCAGCAACTCTTGGTTGTGGGTGAGATCAGCTAAGGGAATCAAGTGCGCAGTATCCCTGCTGGGATCAGAGGCGTAGGATTACAACTGTGGCTTGAATTAGTGGGAGACTGATTGGGGTTCAACTATAGTCCAATCCGAAGTTAGCTTGGAGTAGGCTAGTGTCTGCAGCGGCTTAATACAATGTGTATTCAATATGGACTAGGTCCCGGGGTTTTTCTGCATTTGCGGTTTCCTCGTTAACAAAATTTCTGGTGTCTGTGTTATTTCATTTTCCGCATTATATTGTTTATCTTTATAATTGAAATAATACAGGTTGTGCGTTAAAGGTTAATCGATTGGAGATCCGACCTTGTGGTTGTCAATTTCATTGATTAACACTTGGACATTGGTCTTTGGTACCGTCCAAGTTATTCTTTGTATTTGATAAAGACTCGCTATTGGTTTTAACTTGAGTAAAAATCAAATCAAGAGAGAGATATTAACTCCTTGAGATACTTTTATCTAGATTGAGTCTGACTGTCTAGTTGATTCTCTACCAAAGTATTTCAGAGTTAGTCCATACAGATTGCTAAGCTAAATATTGGGTGGTGTTGTTAGACCCCCGTTTTTTCAGATTTGTGTGTAATGGATGTGCAAATGAAAATACAAGTATTTTAAATAAAGAAAGACAAAAGCTAACGAAAATGATTTGAGTAATTGTTAAACCGATACAACACCAACAACATATATAACAATTACCATGGACAATACCTCCATAAAATAAAAACAGAAATCCTTACAACAAGCACCAATTTGTCATACTCAAATGTTCTCGTGTCTAAAAGAACTATAAAACCTATATATCAACATAATATATCTAAATAGATCATATGTAAATACTGTTAGAGCACTGCTCAGTTGAACTCGCCAAACGTTGGTAAGTCAAGGTTGTTGTCATATTTTAGTATCAAAACTCATAAATCGCTTGATTAGATTACTAGAATCAACTTCGTTTGGTTAGACTATGAAATCTAAAAATGTTGAGACATACAAGTATTGCTCTGAAGACCTGAAGAATCCGAAGACGTATCGACATCAACAAAAACATCATCCTTCCACTTGATATTATTAATACATGACTTGACTTGTTTCCATTTCTATATCATTGCTTCCAAGTCGTTTCCGATTTAAAATATAACATGCAAAATTATATATATGAAACTCTAGTATTAAGGACTTAATCATCTTATTATGATCAAGGTGTCAAGCAAGAATGTATAAATAGTTGTGAATGCTTTATATTGGTATATTATGAAGCATAACGCTTATCTTTTGAATTCCGTAATTGCGACATCAACATAATCCTTATACTTGTTACTAGATTGTGTACTAAACATAGGGTTGATTTTATGCCAAGAAATCTGTGTTTAATTATATGAGTTTAAGGAAGTAGACTTACGAACTTGTTTCGTAGTTGAAAGAAATCAATAGGATTGAAGGTCCGGTTTTCATTGAAGATCTAAGGTTGGACCTATACTAAACTATATAGGGAATCAAGGTTGAAATGATCCCTACCTATATTGGGAGTCAAGGTAGAACCGATCCCTACCTACACGTGGCAGAACCGGTCTCGATATGCAAAAATGATTTCTTTAGTCACGTACACTTTAGGGTTTGTGTGATTTTGGAAATCGGGTTTGCAAAATAGAAAAGTTCAAGATGTCGGCATAACGAGTAATTTGAACATGTGTTGAAATCTTATTTATCAATTGTTCAAAGGTATTCCTTAATACTCAAAGTGAGATCCCAAATCGAAATGTTTGAGAATCTTTTTGAGATTTCCGAATGTATATGTTTTGTTTTATGATCGCTGTCGTAGGCGTCAAAAATAATTACACTTTCTTACTACTCAAAATATATTATGAAGCAAGGGTAGGAAAGGATCGTTCCCACAAAGAGGTCTTAGGTTGCCAATATGTTTCGGTTTCTTATGTAAAGCCTGGGGGATTTTCTGATTTTTATATACTAAAATAAAATAATAGCAAAACAAATAAATAAAGCAAAATCAATAAGATTATATTATTGGTCAAGGATTGGTTTCTTTCACAAACATGTATTTGAAACAATAGCTAGAATTGATATTTAATCTCAATTTATTAAAAGTCCTAGGATACCTTGATCGCAAGAATATCCCGCTAATTTCCTCTTGTCATCAACAAACACATTAAAAGATGCGAATGTGAATTCTACCTAGAAAGCAACCTAAAGTGTAAAAACACGATTAAGTTTAACTCCCTAAGAGCACTAAGTTCTATGAAATAAGACTAATCAATGCAAACGAACGTGTAAAAGCACTAATCCGTTTTAACAAAGGTTATGATCCACTTGTGACTACTAGGATGTATCACTACAAGCAATACTCACAATTATGCTACTTGCAATCAGTGATAAAGAATTATCACTTTTGCGTATAATAACCCCAATCTAGCAATAGAGATGAAAACTAATTCAATCGATTCGCGACTCGACTAAACATGCATTCAAATCATATAACAATATTAAAAGTGAATCATAAGCGACAAACTATGGAGACAAAACTAATTCATTGCATAAATATCATAGTTGGAACTCCAACTTATTCCTTAAGCAAAAGAGAATTATCTAAACATGTGAGTGAAGTTCATAACAATAAGGAAAAGAAAACCTATCATGTTTCTAAACCCTAAAACCAAAAGTAGAAGCAAAGATTAGATATTAGTCAGGGAGATGTGTTGCTTTTATATCCTTACTGTGCACCTTCAGGTTCTCAACTTGTCGCACCCATCTGCTAAAAGTAAACAGCCCATGAGTGAAGCCCAATCAGACAGGTCCAATTAAATCCTAACTCACTGAGTCAACTCATCCATAACCGATTCCGAAAGAGTTTGACTATTTTCTGATCAGTTCTGGCCGATTCCGGGCCTTTCAAATACTTGCCTGCATTCATTCCTACACATTCATCTAGCCACAATCATTTGTATGCATCAACAAACTTTTTCTTGCTTCAGCTCAACTAAATTCTTTACTTCAATCCAAACCAACACAACCACTTCTCGTTCTGGTCCATAACAACATCATTAGTTCATATCTCTTAAAGCCTATCTCAAACTCAGCTCCCTCTGCATCATTACAACTCCAATCAGTTCAGTTCCATTTGCATCTATCACTTCAACTGGCAGCAACACCATTCTTCTTACTTTGCAGCTTCAGAACTCAATATCCCATAGCAGCAACATCATATAATCAGCATCTCAGCCAACAACACAATTACCACCTGCAGTCTCACATACACAACCAGCACCATTTCTCACTGCAGCTGCAAATCCACCAGAACCGCTACCAACCAAGCACATTTCTGCTCACTACTACAGCGAAAACCCACGACAACCTTCGCTGCTTCATTTCTGCAGATTCAATTTCAGTTACAACCCTGCCTCAACTCGGCTATTTCCTGCGACAACAACCATCTTGACCTAGCCACGACAATTGCATCACTCAACCAATTTCGCAGCTTCCATTCAAACTGCATCATTCCTTGCACTTTCTGTAGCTTCTCCATCATCGCAACACCTGACCTGAACTGCCAGCTTTATCTCACTTCATATCTGCCAATCCCTGGCAACAACATCACCAGTACATCAAGCCCTGGCAGTTCATAGCACTAGGTCTGGCTCTTACACTACTCCCTGCTCTCGACTGCAATCCTAGTTCAACAACAATGCTAACACAACTGAACCATTTCCCTTTTGCAACTCTTCTCAGCATCACCGCGTCTGTCCTCGCAATGCCATCACCTGCAGTGCATATGCAATTCCATTCTTGCATTTCCTCCATCGCTGCAATTTCACATCCCATGATTCCAGCAACTCTTTCTTCTGCTTCAAACTCAGCAACATCAAGACCCAATTTCTTCTCTATAATTCCCAGCAACATTACTAGAACCAATTAGTTCCAGCACTTCCTGTAGCTTCATACTCACAGCTGCAACCTCAGCTTCGGGCCATTGTTTTGTACCACCAACATCACCAGTAGTAGACCAACAGCAACATTCTAGTCCTCCAGCTGAAGTCACAACCAACACCACTGCAATCTGAATTTATTCACAAGACCCATTCAATCTCAGACCACAACCAATGCCAACTTCTGCAGCTGCACATCACTCTACCAACAACATTCCCTATAATACAATAGTCCCAATTTCAGAAACCCATCTTCATCTCCTACATGATCTGCATTCTTCACAGTTTAGTTCAACATCAAACCCTAAACCTCCATTGACGGATGCAATTCACAATCGAACTCAAAATCAAACACAATCCATCTGGAACAACAAATCTTCATTTCCTTCTAAGCTCAGGAACCGTAGTCTCGACCCATTAATAAACATCATCACCTTAATCCCCTCCATCTAATCAACCCAACTCACTGTTAACTAGTTGTGGCAGCTTCACCAGCTTCAATTCACGAACCCAACCTGAAATCAACCTAAACCCCAACTTCAGAATCAAACATAACCCATGAATATCAACAGTATACACATCTTGTCTGCAATTCGATCCCCAAATTTCTCTTTCATCTCTCTACTTCAAATTCGAGTTCTTGACAGCAACATCTCAAAACCCTTCTTCTGATTCCCTTTGTAAACTCGAACTCTCCGACAAGAATTGCATCTCCATGTAATTCTTCTCACTGTTACCAGATCCAAAACCCTAACTCAATATTGTAGCAATTACTTCTTTCTCATCTCAAACCAGCCTCAATTTCTCAATTTCAGTAAATATCTCAATTCTTCTATGAATCTGCTTCTCGATCTCTCTCGGCAATAACAGCAGCCGTTTTTCTCACACTCTTACAGGCAGAGGAAGAGAATGATTAGAGAAATAACTTCTCTCTGATTTTCAGGTATTCTGTAGAAAAATACAAGTGGATATAACCACCCATGTGAACTAGATAAGGGCCAACCAAGGATTTTCTAGACACCTAACCAGTTCATGTATGGCTTGTCGGTTTCGGAGAACCGACAACCTAATTACTTTCCCAACTCAACAGTCAGTTTGAAGTAACTGAAAATTGATTCTTCACCTCCTTCTCGCGCACCTTAGCCGGCTCCATGTATCACACGTCTGTGAATTGACCTTTTTGCATTTTACGCTCCAAGTGGACAATTTCCCCTTCTTTTGCTCCAAATGACTCCAAAGTACTTAAACACTCAAAGACAAACATAAGATATGTACAAGGATAATAGCAAAGAAAGCATAAACACTAGATATAAAATTAGGTATTTTAGACACCTATCAAATCCCCCACACTTAGACTTTGCTGGTCCTCGAGCAAATGAAACAAAATAATTCTAAAACATACATACAACTCCGTGTCGTCGAGGATACGGTCACACTTAGCACGTACAAAAAGCCTTTAAACCCCTAGGTGTCCCTAGTGGACGAGTTTTAAACTCGTGAGGGTTTACTAGAGATATACCCACAAAATCTACTTTTCCAACTTACTAGTTCTCCGAAATGATAGCATCCAACACGCTAAGAAGACATAAAGATTTTTCACACTAGTAATAAGAAGTTAGACACATAAATGAACACAATCTCATCCTTAAAAGCTGAGAGAGAAATAACCATCCCTTATCGAAAGAAATTCGGGTTCGGAGTGATCGAAAGTCTCGACTCTGCCTCACAAGAAAGGGTTTTATGAAGTTGCTCTCAATAAAAAATAGATTTTTATGGGTCACACATGTGTCCAGGTAGGAATGAAGAGAGAATCCTGCGACACCTTGAATGGTAGGAAGGCAAAAACCCTCCTAATTGTTTTGAAAACCCGCATCTTTTATCATTTTTTGAAAACCCTTTTTCTGACGATCTCTAAGAAAGGAAATCAACCACTTAACGAAGATGGGAATATTCTTACTTACCTCGTTATCCGTTCGACGTGCAGTTAGCACCACTCTCACAGCATTCATAGATACGTCTTCGGTCTTCAATCCTTGTCTTCGGTCTTCAACTCTTGATGATGAAATCTTGAACTTCGTAGAATCTTGACAATGTAACTCTTTCCTCTAATTCTTTGTTGCTTGAAACCTCATTATGGATATTTTTTCTTCCATTGGCTTTATTGAATGAATGCAAAACCAAAAACGAACTAAATAAACCAAAATATGATGAAATGATTTTTTTTCTTCTATTTTTTTTTTCTTTATATTTTTTTAACATGCAAGATAAATAAAGTAAATACAAAATGAAAATAAACAAAATATGAAAACTAATGATGAACCTAATAAAAATTTTCTCTTGTCTTTTTTTTTAATTTTTTTTAATTTTGAGAAGGGACCTAGTATAATGATGATCATGTCCCAAGTTTTTTTTTTTTTTTTTTTTTTTTTTTTTTTTTTTTTTTTTTTTGAGACAAGAGAAAATGATACAAAATAAAGATAAAATAAAAATGCAAGTACAAAGGCCATGGTGTAAGTACTTTACCGCTCGATTCTTCACAACTTGTATGTCTCGATATCATAAACTTATTGAATTCTCATCTTGATAATATTCACTCGTGTACAATAGTCTTCAACTTGTAAAAATTCTGCTCCTTGTCTTGTTGGTTTACTTGAATCTGAAACCTGCTCATTTCTGTACCGTTGCTTGTAAACCTTGAACGTCTTCAACTTTCCTTCGAACTTGTGATGCTCCTCTTGTTGATGATGATAGTGTTTCTATGGACCTGTTGGTGTAGAGAGAGATAAAGTGGATGGTGCTAACTGCGAACAAGATTACAAGTGGTATGTAAGTTAGCAATTCGACGTCACCATCATGATTGATAAAATAACACTCAAGAGATCAAAATAGTGCTTCTATTTGTGGGAGGTTGGGTAGATCACCATTCTACCCGGAGTTTACGTACGGTGACACACACTCTAAAAGCACATTTTAGACAGGTACAAAGAATTGAAGGTCGGTGCCTCTCATGAAGTAACATGGGTAGTCTCCACTATAAGGGATCACAACTCTAATACAGAATTCAATTTGCACATCATTTGCCACTGGCATGGTTAAATCCAACTTTAACTCTCATACAAGTAAGAAACCCGATCACGTTCTCTGTCATCTCTAAGTTCAGTCACTCTTATGAGAATCTCGATGTAATCTTAGCGAAATGTATACTATGTGACTCTAAACTAACTACAAGTTTGAGTTCTTTATTCACTATTTTACACAAAAGTTGGAAAATTTACAATGCAAATGCTTAACCATTCCCCCACACTTAAACTTTACATTGTCCTTAATGTAAATTGAATCGTCCAAAGAAAGTCAAGGTGGGAAATACTACATGATCATGTGACAAGAAATCAGAAAAAGTAAATACAAGACAAGAAAAACTAAAAACAAGACAAGAAAAATAAAAACAAGACAAGAAATACTCATCAAATGGGTTGCCTCCACTTTAGCGCTTGGTTTAAAGTCGTCAGCCTGACTTGCACGATGAATTCCCCATACACCAATAATCTGAAAAGTTGGGGATCCTTCCATGTAACCTGTTTTGCAAAATAGTAACTTCACACAAACATTAGTATAATAAATCAAAAGTGAAGTTATAGCCCAATAGAAGTTTCCCCCACACTTATTCTTGTCCACACTTGGAAGTGTATGAAGAACATAAAATTCAGGAACTTCTATGGTTTCTTCTATGCAAACATTCATAATATGAGAATCAAATGTTTCTAATGGTGGAAATCAAGAAACAAAGTCATTCAACAATATTCTCGAAGCACATACATTCAAACCAACAAGAGGTAAAGGAGAAGAAACAATATGCAAAGGGTTAGAAAAACCTTGCACAATCTCTTGTATCACATAATCCTCTTTATCCTTGAAAAACTCAAGTGAATTACTCACCTCTTTTATATCATGGTCCTCTATCAAACCTTGCAACCATTCTTCATCCGTTTCCACCTTAACTAAAGTCTCGGCACTAACATCATCATTACAATCCTTTGCAAGATCAATTGGATCTTCCACAATATTGGTCATAACGGTCACATTCTCAACATACTCGTCATCATTAGGCTCAAACTCTTTTGCGGCTGTAAATTTCGCTATAAGGAACTTTTTTAGAAGACTCAAAAATGCATCATCCTCAAGATCCACCCTTTGAATAGGCTCTTGATCATTATTAAGATCAATGCTTGAGTAATCTACATAAGTGTCAACATATTCCTCTTCGTCTTCATTTTGATCCCAAAAAGATTCCGTTGTACACCTTTGGGAAATGTCACCATGATTTGGTTCAAGCGATGTATCTTCATAATCATCATCACTTTCATAGTTAACATAAGATTGGTTCTCGCTGAATTTAGTGTTGCTAATCTCAATCTCATCCTTTTGAATAGGTGAATGATCATTATTAATATCAAGATTGAGGTAGTTACACAATTATCAACGAAAGACCCCAAAGGTTGGCCCTTTTCAACACTAGCATCAATCAAATATTCATCACAAGCCATAGGCACATTAGAATAGTTATTGTTTTTAGAGCAAAGTTCTTTCTCATACCTTTCTTCTTTGATTTGATCAATACCTCTTTGTAAGTTAGCAATACCTTCAGGAGGTTCTTGGAGTTGCTCTTCTGTAGCCTCTTTATCTTTTTGGAACTCTTGTTGTGCAAAGTTGGAAACTTTGTCTAGAAAGTCAGAGACTTTTTGTTCACGAGTATAAGAATCCTCCCATCCTTGTGGTTGTTCACACACATACCCGCCATAAGGTTTTTGAGGAAAACCATAACGATCCATGGAATATTGGTCATATCCAATGAATTGGTTTTGATTATACCCCTGGAATTGTTGGAAGTTATCATGTTGTTGAGATTGTTGGAAACCATATCCATTGTTCCAATATGCTCCATCCATGAGAAATAAGTACCTGAAACACGATTCTCAAAACAAGGTTAAAAACCAGAAAATAAAATAAAACAAAACTAAAAACAAGAAAATAAGAAACAAAAAACAAGTGACAACCGCTTCCTCCCCGGCAGCGGCGCCAAAATTTGATCGCTGTCGTAGGCGTCAAAAATAATTACACTTTCTTACTACTCAAAATATATTATGAAGCAAGGGCAAGAAAGGATCATTCCCACAGAGAGGTCTTAGGTTGCCAATATGTTTCGGTTTCTTATGTAAAGCCAGGGGGATTTTCTGATTTTTATATACTAAAATAAAATAATAGCAAAACAAATAAATAAAGCAAAATCAATAAGATTATAATATTGGTCAAGGATTGGTTTTCATTCACAAACATGTATTTGAAACAATAACTAGAATTGATATTTAATCTCAATTTATTAAAAGTCCTAGGATACCTTGATCGCAAAAATACCCCGTTAATTTCCTATTGTCATCAACAAACACATTAAAAGATGCGAATGTGAATTCTACCTAGAAAGCAACCTAAAGTGTAAAAGCACAATTAAATTTAACTCCCTAAGAGCACTAAGTTCTATGAAATAAGACTAATCAATGCAAACGAACGTGTAAAAGCACTAATCCGTTTTAACAAAGGTTATGATCCACTTGTGACTACTAGGATGTATCACTACAAGCAATACTCACAATTATGCTACTTGCAATCAGGAATTATCACTTTTGCGTATAATAACCCTAATTTAGCATAGAGATGAAAACTAATTCAATCGATTCGGGACTCGACTAAACATGCATTCAAAAATCATATAACAATATTAAAAATGAATCATAAGCAACAAACTATGGAGACAAAACTAATTCATTGCATAAATATCATGGTTGGAACTCCAACTTATTCCTTAACCAAAAGAGAATTATCTAAACATGTGAGTGGAGTTCATAACAAGAAGGAAAAGAAAACCTATCATGTTTCTAAACCCTAAAACCAAAAGTAGAAGAAAAGATTAGATATTAGGAAGGGAGATGTGTTACTTTTATATCCTTTCTGTCCACCTTCAGGTTCTCAACTTGTCGCACCCTGCTAAAAGTAAACATCCCATGAGTGAAGCCCAATCAGACAAGTCCAATTAAATCCTAACTCACTAAGTCAACTCATCCATAACCGATTCCGACAGAGTTTCGACTATTTTCTGATCAGTTCTGGCCGATTCCAGGCCTTTCAAATCCTTGCCTGCATTCATTCCTACACATTCATCTAGCCACAATCATCTGTATGCATCAACAAACTTTTTCTTGCTTCAGCTCAACTGAATTCTTTACTTCAATCCAAACTAACACAGCCACTTCTCATTCTGGTCAATAACAGCATCATTAGTTCATATCTCTTAAATCCTATCTCAAACTCAGCTCCCTCTGCATCATTACAACACCAATCAGTTCAGTTCCATTTGCATCTATCACTTCAACTGGCAACAACACCATTCTTCTTACTTTGCAGCTTTAGAACTCAATATCCCATAGCAGCAACATCATATAATCAGCATCTCAGCCAACAACACAATTACCACCTGCAGTCTCACATACACAACCAACACCATTTCTCACTGCAGCGTCAACTCCACCAGAACCACTACCAACCAAGCACGTTTCTGCTCACTACTACAGCGAAAACCCACGACAACCTTCGCTGCTTCATTTCTGCAGATTCAATTTCAATTACAACCCTGCCACAACTCGGCTATTTCTTGCGACAACAACCATCTTGACCTAGCCACGGAAATTGCATCACTCAACCAATTTCGCAGCTTCCATTCAAACTGCATCATTCCTTGCACTTTCTGTAGCTTCTCCATCATCGCAACACCTGACTTGAACTTCCAGCTTTATCTCACTTCATATCTGCCAATCCCTGGCAACAACATCACCAGTACATCAAGCCCTGGCAGTTCATAGCACTAGGTCTGGCTCTTACACTACTCCCTGCTCTCGACTGCAATCCTAGTTCAACAACAATGCTAACACAACTGAACCATTTCCCTTTTGCAACTCTTCTCAGCATCACCGCGTCTGTCCTCGCAATGCCATCACCTGCAGTGCATATGCAATTTCATTCTTGCATTTCCTCCATCGCTGCAATTTCACATCCCATGATTCCAGCAACTCTTTCTTCTGCTTCAAACTCAGCAACATCAAGACCCAATTTCTTCTCTATAATTCCCAGCAACATTACTAGAACCAATTAGTTCCAGCACTTCCTGTAGCTTCATACTCACAGCTGCAACCTCAGCTTCGGGCCATTGTTTTGTACCACCAACATCACCAGTAGCAGACCAACAGCAACATTCTAGTCCTCCAGCTGAAGTCACAACCAACACCACTGCAATCTGAATTTATTCACAAGACCCATTCAATCTCAGACCACAACCAATGCCAACTTCTGCAGCTGCACATCACTCTACCAACAACATTCCCTATAATACAATAGTCCCAATTTCAGAAACCCATCTTCATCTCCTACATGATCTGCATTCTTCACAGTTTAGTTCAACATCAAACCCTAAACCTCCATTGACGGATGCAATTCACAATCGAACTCAAAATCAACACAATCCATCTGGAACAACAAATCTTCATTTCCTTCTAAGCTCAGGAACCGTAGTCTCGACCCATTAATAAACATCATCACCTTAATCCCCTCCATCTAATCAACCCAACTCACTGTTAACTAGTTGTGGCAGCTTCACCAGCTTCAATTCACGAACCCAACCTGAAATCAACCTAAACCCCAACTTCAGAATCAAACATAACCCATGAATATCAACAGTATACACATCTTGTCTGCAATTCGATCCCCAAATTTCTCTTTCATCTCTCTACTTCAAATTCGAGTTCTTCACAGCAACATCTCAAAACCCTTCTTCTGATTCCCTTTGTAAACTCGAACTCTCCGACAAGAATTGCATCTCCATGTAATTCTTCTCACTGTTACCAGATCCAAAACCCTAACTCAATATTGTAGCAATTACTTCTTTCTCATCTCAAACCAGCCTCAATTTCTCAATTTCAGTAAATATCTCAATTCTTCTATGAATCTGCTTCTCGATCTCTCTCGGCAATAACAACAGCCGTTTTTCTCACACTCTTACAGGCAGAGGAAGAGAATGATTAGAGAAATAACTTCTCTCTGATTTTCAGGTATTCTGTAGAAAAATACAAGTGGATATAACCACCCATGTGAACTAGATAAAGGCCAACCAAGGATTTTCTAGACACCTAACCAGTTCATGTATGGCTTGTCGGTTTCGGAGAACCGACAACCTAATTACTTTCCCAACTCAACAGTCAGTTTGAAGTAACTGAAAATTGATTCTTCACCTCCTTCTCGCGCACCTTAGCCGGCTCCATGTATCACACGTCTGTGAATTGACCTTTTTGCATTTTACGCTCCAAGTGGACAATTTCCCCTTCTTTTGCTCCAAATGACTCCAAAGTACCTAAACACTCAAAGACAAACATAAGATATGCAATTCACAAGGATAATAGCAAAGAAAGCATAAACACTAGATATAAAATTAGGTATTTTAGACACCTATCAAATCCCCCACACTTAGACTTTGCTGGTCCTCGAGCAAATGAAACAAAATAATTCTAAAACATACATACAACTCCGTGTCGTCGAGGATACGGTCACACTTAGCACGTACAAAAAGCCTTTAAACCCCTAGGTGTCCCTAGTGGACGAGTTTTAAACTCGTGAGGGTTTACTAGAGATATACCCACAAAACCTACTTTTCCAACTTACTAGTTCTCCGAAATGATGATATCCAACGCGCTAAGAAGACATGGAGATTTTGCACACTAGTAATAAGAAGTTAGACACATAAATGACACAATATCATCCTTAAAAGTTGAGAGAGAAAAAACCATCCCTTATCGAAAGAAATTCGGGTTCGGAGTGATCGAAAGTCTCGACTCTGCCTCACAAGAAAGGGTTTTATGAAGTTGCTCTCAATAATAAATAGCTTTTTATGGGTCACACATGTGTCCAGGTAGGAATGAAGAGAGAATCCTGCGACACCTTGAATGGTAGGAAGGCAAAAACCCTCCTAATTGTTTTGAAAACCCGCATCTTTTATCATTTTTTGAAACCCTTTTTCTAACGATCTCTAAGAAAGGAAATCAACCACTTAACGAAGATGGAAATATGCTTACTTACCTCGTTTATCCGTTCGACGTGTATTAGCACCACTCTCACACAGCATCCATAGAACGTCTTCGGTCTTCAATCCTTGTCTTCGGTCTTCAACTCTTGATGATGAAATCTTGAACTTCGTAGAATCTTGACAATGTAACTCTTTCCTCTAATTCCTTGTTGCTTGAAAACCTCATTATGGATATTTTTCTTCCATTGGCTTTATTGAATGAATGCAAAACCAAAAATGAACTAACACAAACCAAAATATGATGAAATGATTTTTTTTATTTCATTTTTTTTTTTTTTTCTTTTTTTTAACATGCAAGATAAATAAAGTAAATACAAATGAAAATAAACAAAATATGAAAACTAATGATGAACCTAATAAAAATTTTCTTGTCTTTTTTTTTTATTTTTTTTATTTTGAGAAGGGACCTAGATATAATGATATCATGTCCCAATTTTTTTTTTTTTTTTTTTTTGACAAGAGAAAATAATACAAAAGAAAGATAATAAATGCAAGTACAAAGGCCATGGTGTAAGTACTTTACGCTCGATTCTTCACAACTTGTATGTCTCGATATCATAAACTTATTGAATTCCTCATCTTGATAATATTCACTCGTGTACAATAGTCTTCACTTGTAAAAATTCTGCTCCTTGTCTGTTGCTTTACTTGAATCTGAAACCTGCTCATTTCTGTACGTTGCTTGTAAACCTTGAACGTCTTCAACTTTCCTTCGAACTTGTGATGCTCCTCTTGTTGATGATAGTGTTTCTATGGACCTGTTGGTTGTAGAGAGATAAAGTGGATGGTGCTAATGCGAACAAGATTACAAGTGGTATGTAAGTTAGCATTCGACGTCACCATCATGATTGATAAAATAACACTCAAGAGATCAAAATAGTGCTTCTATTGTGGGAGGTTGGGTAGCTCACCCATTCTACCCCAGTTTACGTACGGTGACACACACTCTAAAGCACATTTTAGACAGGTACAAGAATTGAAGGTCGGTGCCTCTCATGAAGTAACATGGGTAGTCTCCACTATAAGGGATCACAACTCTAATCATTCAATTTGCAACATCATTTGCCACTGGCATGGTTAATCCAACTTTAACTCTCATACAAGTAAGAAACCCGATCACGTTCTCTGTCATCTCTAAGTTCAGTCACTCTTATGAGAATCTCGATGTAATCTTAGCGAAATGTATACTATGTGACTCTAACTAACTACAAGTTTGAGTTCTTTATTCACTATTTTACACAAAAGTTGGAAAATTTACAATGCAAATGCTTAACCATTCCCCCACACTTAAACTTTACATTGTCCTTATGTAAATTGAATCGTCCAAACAAATCAAGGTGGGAAACTACATGATCATGTGACAAGAACAGAAAAAAGTAAATACAAGACAAGAAAAACTAAAAACAAGACAAGAAAAATAAAAACAAGACAAGAAATCTCATCAAATGGTTGCCTTCCCATTTAGCGCTTGGTTTAAAGTCGTCAGCCTGACTTGCACGATGAATTCCCCATACACCAATATCTGAAAAGTTGGGGATCCTTCCATGTAACCTGTTTGCAAATAGTAACTTCACCAAACATTAGTATAATAAACAAAGTGAAGTTATAGCCCAATAGAAGTTTCCCCCACACTTATTCTTGTCCACACTTGGAAGTGTATAAAGAACATAAAATTCAGGAACTTCTATGGTTTCTTCTATGCAAACATTCATAATATGAGAATCAAATGTTTCTAATGGTGGAAATCAAAAACAAAGTCATTCAACAATATTCTCGAAGCACATACATTCAAACCAACAAGAGGTAAAGGAGAAGAAACAATATGCAAAGGGTTAGAAAACCTTGCACACATCTCTTGTATCACCATAATCCTCTTTATCCTTGAAAAACTCAAGTGAATTACTCACCTCTTTTATATCATGGTCCTCTATCAAACCTTGCAACCATTCTTCATCCGTCTTTCCACCTTAACTAAAGTCTCGGCATAACATCATCATTACAATCCTTTGCAAGATCAATTGGGTCTTCCACAATATTGGTCATAACGGTCACATTCTCAACATACTCGTCATCATTAGGCTCAAACTCTTTTGCGGCTGTAAATTTCGCTATAAGGAACTTTTTTAGAAGACTCAAAAATGCATCATCCTCAAGATCCACCCTTTGAATAGGCTCTTGATCATTATTAAGATCAATGCTTGAGTAATCTACATAAGTGTCAACATATTCCTCTTCGTCTTCATTTTGATCCCAAAAAGATTCCGTTGTACACCTTTGGGAAATGTCACCATGATTGGTTCAAGCGATGTATCTTCATAATCATCATCACTTTCATAGTTAACATAAGATTGGTTCTCGCTGAATTTAGTGTTGCTAATCTCAATCTCATCCTTTTGAATAGGTGAATGATCATTATTAATCAAGATTGAGGTAGTTACACAATTATCAACGAAAGACCCCAAAGGTTGGCCCTTTTCAACATAGCATCAATCAAATATTCATCACAAACCATAGGCACATTAGAATAGTTATTGTTTTTAAGCAAAGTTCTTCTCATACCTTTCTTCTTTGATTTGATCAATACCTCTTTAAGTTAGCAATACCTTCAGAGTTCTTGGAGTTGCTCTTCTGTAGCCTCTTTATCTTTTTGGAACTCTTGTTGTGCAAAGTTGGAAACTTTGTCTAGAAAGTCAGAGACTTTTTGTTCACGAGCATAAGAATCCTCCCATCCTTGTGGTTGTTCACACACATACCCGCCATAAGGTTTTGAGGAAAACCATAACGATCCATGGAATATTGGTCATATCCAATGAATTGGTTTTGATTATACCCCTGGAATTGTTGGAAGTTATCATGTTGTTGAGATTGTTGGAAACCGTATCCATTGTTCCAATATGCTCCATCCATGAGAAATAAGTACCTGAAACACGATTCTCAAAACAAGGTTAAAAACCAGAAAATAAAATAACAAAACTAAAAACAAGAAAATAAGAAACAAAAACAAGTGACAACCGCTTCCTCCGGCAGCGGCGCCAAAATTTGATCGCTGTCGTAGGCGTCAAAAATATTACACTTTCTTACTACTCAAAAATATTATGAAGCAAGGGCAAGAAAGGATCATTCCCACAGAGAGGTCTTAGGTTGCCAATATGTTTCGGTTTCTTATGTAAAGCCAGGGGGATTTTCTGATTTTTATATACTAAAATAAAATAATAGCAAAACAAATAAATAAAGCAAAATCAATAAGATTATAATATTGGTCAAGGATTGGTTTTCATTCACAAACATGTATTTGAAACAATAACTAGAATTGATATTTAATCTCAATTTATTAAAAGTCCTAGGATACCTTGATCGCAAAAATACCCCGTTAATTTCCTATTGTCATCAACAAACACATTAAAAGATGCGAATGTGAATTCTACCTAGAAAGCAACCTAAAGTGTAAAAGCACAATTAAATTTAACTCCCTAAGAGCACTAAGTTCTATGAAATAAGACTAATCAATGCAAACGAACGTGTAAAAGCACTAATCCGTTTTAACAAAGGTTATGATCCACTTGTGACTACTAGGATGTATCACTACAAGCAATACTCACAATTATGCTACTTGCAATCAGGAATTATCACTTTTGCGTATAATAACCCTAATTAGCATAGAGATGAAAACTAATTCAATCGATTCGGACTCGACTAAACATGCATTCAAAAATCATATAACAATATTAAAAATGAATCATAAGCAACAAACTATGGAGACAAAACTAATTCATTGCATAAATATCATGGTTGGAACTCCAACTTATTCCTTAACCAAAAGAGAATTATCTAAACATGTGAGTGGAGTTCATAACAAGAAGGAAAAGAAAACCTATCATGTTTCTAAACCCTAAAACCAAAAGTAGAAGAAAAGATTAGATATTAGGAAGGGAGATGTGTTACTTTTATATCCTTTCTGTCCACCTTCAGGTTCTCAACTTGTCGCACCCTGCTAAAAGTAAACATCCCATGAGTGAAGCCCAATCAGACAAGTCCAATTAAATCCTAACTCACTAAGTCAACTCATCCATAACCGATTCCGACAGAGTTTCGACTATTTTCTGATCAGTTCTGGCCGATTCCAGGCCTTTCAAATCCTTGCCTGCATTCATTCCTACACATTCATCTAGCCACAATCATCTGTATGCATCAACAAACTTTTCTTGCTTCAGCTCAACTGAATTCTTTACTTCAATCCAAACTAACACAGCCACTTCTCATTCTGGTCAATAACAGCATCATTAGTTCATATCTCTTAAATCCTATCTCAAACTCAGCTCCCTCTGCATCATTACAACACCAATCAGTTCAGTTCCATTTGCATCTATCACTTCAACTGGCAACAACACCATTCTTCTTACTTTGCAGCTTTAGAACTCAATATCCCATAGCAGCAACATCATAATCAGCATCTCAGCCAACAACACAATTACCACCTGCAGTCTCACATACACAACCAACACCATTTCTCACTGCAGCGTCAACTCCACCAGAACCACTACCAACCAAGCACGTTTCTGCTCACTACTACAGCGAAAACCCACGACAACCTTCGCTGCTTCATTTCTGCAGATTCAATTTCAATTACAACCCGCCACAACTCGGCTATTTCTTGCGACAACAACCATCTTGACCTAGCCACGGAAATTGCATCACTCAACCAATTTCGCAGCTTCCATTCAAACTGCATCATTCCTTGCACTTTCTGTAGCTTCTCCATCATCGCAACACCTGACTTGAACTTCCAGCTTTATCTCACTTCATATCTGCCAATCCCTGGCAACAACATCACCAGTACATCAAGCCCTGGCAGTTCATAGCACTAGGTCTGGCTCTTACACTACTCCCTGCTCTCGACTGCAATCCTAGTTCAACAACAATGCTAACACAACTGAACCATTTCCCTTTGCAACTCTTCTCAGCATCACCGCGCTGTCCTCGCAATGCCATCACCTGCAGTGCATATGCAATTTCATTCTTGCATTTCCTCCATCGCTGCAATTTCACATCCCATGATTCCAGCAACTCTTCTTCTGCTTCAAACTCAGCAACATCAAGACCCAATTTCTTCTCTATAATCCCAGCAACATTACTAGAACCAATTAGTTCCAGCACTTCCTGTAGCTTCATACTCACAGCTGCAACCTCAGCTTCGGGCCATTGTTTTGTACCACCAACATCACCAGTAGCAGACCAACATCAACATTCTAGTCCTCCAGCTGAAGTCACAACCAACACCACTGCAATCTGAATTTATTCACAAGACCCATTCAATCTCAGACACAACCAATGCCAACTTCTGCAGCTGCACATCACTCTACCAACAACATTCCCTATAATACAATAGTCCCAATTTCAGAAACCCTCTTCATCTCCTACATGATCTGCATTCTTCACAGTTTAGTTCAACATCAAACCCTAAACCTCCATTGACGGATGCAATTCACAATCGAACTCAAAATCAAACACAATCCATCTGGAACAACAAATCTTCATTTCCTTCTAAGCTCAGGAACCGTAGTCTCGACCCATTAATAAACATCATCACCTTAATCCCTCCATCTAATCAACCCAACTCACTGTTAACTAGTTGTGGCAGCTTCACCAGCTTCAATTCACGAACCCAACCTGAAATCAACCTAAACCCCAACTTCAGAATCAAACATAACCCATGAATATCAACAGTATACACATCTTGTCTGCAATTCGATCCCCAATTTCTCTTTCATCTCTCTACTTCAAATTCGAGTTCTTCACAGCAACATCTCAAAACCCTTCTGATTCCCTTTGTAAACTCGAACTCTCCGACAAAATTGCATCTCCATGTAATTCTTCTCACTGTTACCAGATCCAAAACCCTAACTCAATATTGTAGCAATTACTTCTTTCTCATCTCAAACCAGCCTCAATTTCTCAATTTCAGTAAATATCTCAATTCTTCTATGAATCTGCTTCTCGATCTCTCTCGGCAATAACAACAGCCGTTTTCTCACACTCTTACAGGCAGAGGAAGAGAATGATTAGAGAAATAACTTCTCTGATTTTCAGGTATTCTGTAGAAAAATACAAGTGGATATAACCACCCATGTGAACTAGATAAAGGCCAACCAAGGATTTTCTAGACACCTAACCAGTTCATGTATGGCTTGTCGGTTTCGGAGAACCGACAACCTAATTACTTTCCCAACTCAACAGTCAGTTTGAAGTAACTGAAAATTGATTCTCACCCCTTCTCGCGCACCTTAGCCGGCTCATGTATCACACGTCTGTGAATTGACCTTTTTGCATTTTACGCTCCAAGTGGACAATTTCCCCTTCTTTTGCTCCAAATGACTCCAAAGTACCTAAACACTCAAAGACAAACATAAGATATGCAATTCACAAGGATAATAGCAAAGAAAGCATAAACACTAGATATAAAATTAGGTATTTTAGACACCTATCAAATCCCCCACACTTAGACTTTGCTGGTCCTCGAGCAAATGAAACAAAATAATTCTAAAACATACATACAACTCCGTGTCGTCGAGGATACGGTCACACTTAGCACGTACAAAAAGCCTTTAAACTCCTAGGTGTCCCTAGTGGACGAGTTTTAAACTCGTGAGGGTTTACTAGAGATATACCCACAAAACCTACTTTTCCAACTTACTAGTTCTCCGAAATGATAGCATCCAACGCGCTAAGAAGACATGGAGATTTTGCACACTAGTAATAAGAAGTTAGACACATAAATGAACACAATATCATCCTTAAAAGTTGAGAGAGAAAAAACCATCCCTTATCGAAAGAAATTCGGGTTCGGAGTGATCGAAAGTCTCGACTCTGCCTCACAAGAAAGGGTTTTATGAAGTTGCTCTCAATAATAAATAGCTTTTTATGGGTCACACATGTGTCCAGGTAGGAATGAAGAGAGAATCCTGCGACACCTTGAATGGTAGGAAGGCAAAAACCCTCCTAATTGTTTTGAAAACCCGCATCTTTTATCATTTTTGGAAACTCTTTTTTCTAACGATCTCTAAGAAAGGAAATCAACCACTTAACGAAGATGGAAATATGCTTACTTACCTCGTTATCCGTTCGACGTGTAGTTAGCACCACTCTCACAGCATCCATAGAAACGTCTTCGGTCTTCAATCCTTGTCTTCATCTTCGTTTTCGGTCTTCAACTCTTGATGATGAAATCTTGAACTTCGTAGAATCTTGACAATGTAACTCTTTCCTCTAATTCCTTGTTGCTTGAAACCTCATTATGGATATTTCTTCTTCCATTGGCTTTATTGAATGAATACAAAACCAAAAACGAACTAACACAAACCAAAATATGATGAAATGATTTTATTTTATTTTTATTTTTTTCTTCTATTTTATTTTTTTTTCTTTTTTTTTAACATGCAAGATAAATAAAGTAAATACAAAATGAAAATAAACAAAATATGAAAACTAATGATGAACCTAATAAAAAAAATTTCTTGTCTTTTTTTTTTATTTTTTTTTTATTTTGAGAAGGGACCTAGTATAATAATGATCATGTCCCAAGTTTTTTTTTTTGAGACAAGAGAAAATAATACAAAATAAAGATAAAATAAAAATGCAAGTACAAAGGCCATGATGTAAGTACTTTATCGCTCGATTCTTCACAACTTGTATGTCTCGATATCATAAACTTATTGAATTCTCATCTTGGTAATATTCACTCTTGTACAATAGTCTTCAACTTGTAAAAATTCTGCTCCTTGTCTTGTTGCTTTACTTGAATCTGAAACCTGCTCATTTCTGTATCGTTGCTTGTAAACCTTGAACGTCTTCAACTTTCCTTCGAAGTTGTGATGCTCCTCTTGTTAATGATGATAGTGTTTCTATGGACCTGTTGGTGTAGAGAGAGATAAAGTGGATGGTGCTAACTGCGAACAAGATTACAAGTGGTATGTAAGTTAGCAATTCGACGTCACCATCATGATTGATAAAATAGCACTCAATAGATCAAAATAGTGCTTCTATTGGTGGGAGGTTGGGTAGCTCACCATTCTACCCGAAGTTTACGTACGGTGACACATACTCTAAAAGCACATATTTAGACAGGTACAAAGAATTGAAGGTCGGTACCTCTCATGAAGTAACATGGGTAGTCTCCACTATAAGGGATCACAACTCTAATACCGAATTCAATCTGCAACTCATTTGCCACTGGCATGGTTAAATCCAACTTTAACTCTCATACAAGTAAGAAACCCGATCACGTTCTCTGTCATCTCTAAGTTCAGTCGCTCTTATGAGAATCTCGATGTAATCTTAGCGAAATGTATACTATGTGACTCTAAACTAACTATAAGTTGGAGTTTTTTATTCACTATTTTACACAAAAGTTGGAAAATTTACAATGCAAATGCTTAACCATTCCCCCACACTTAAACTTTACATTGTCCTCAATGTAAATTGAATCGTCCAAACAAAGTCAAGGTGGGAAATACTACATGATCATGTGACAAGAAATCAGAAAAAGTAAATACAAGACAAGAAAAACTAAAAACAAGACAAGAAAAATAAAAATAAGACAAGAAATACTCATCAAATGGGTTTCCTCCCATTTAGCGCTTGGTTTAAAGTCGTCAGCCCGACTTGCACGATGAATTCCCCATACACCAATAATCTGAAAAGTTGGGGATCCTTCCATGTAACCTGTTTTGCAAATAGTAACTTCACACAAACATTAGTATAATAAAGCAAAGGTGAAGCTATATCCCAATAGAAGTTCCCCCCACACTTATTCTTGTCCACACTTGGAAGTGTATAAAGAACATAAAATTCAGGAACTTCTATGGTTTCTTCTATGCAAACATTCATAATATGAGAATCAAATGTTTCTAATGGTGGAAATCGAGAAACAAAGTCATTCAACAATATTCTCGAAGCACATACATTCAAACCAACAAGAGGTAAAGGAGAAGAAACAATATGCAAAGGGTTAGACAAACCTTGCACAATCTCTTGTATCACATAATCCTCTTCATCCTTGAAAAACTCAAGTGAATTACCCACCTCTTTTATATCATGGTCCTCTATCAAACCTTGCAACCATTCTTCATCCGTTTCTACCTTAACTAAAGTCTCGGCATTAACACCATCATTATAATCCTTTGCAAGATCAATTGGGTCTTCCACAATATTGGTCATAACGATCACATTCTCAACATACTCGTCATCATTAGGCTCAAACTCTTTTGCGGTTGCAAATTTCGTTATAAGGAACTCTTTTAGAAGACTCAAAAATGCATCATCCTCAAGCTCCACCCTTTGAATAGGCTCTTGATCATTATTAAGATCAATGCTTGAGTAATCTACACAAGTGTCAACATATTCCTCTTCGTCTTCATTTTGATCCCAAAAAGATTCCGTTGTACACCTTTGGGAAATGTCACCATGATTTGGTTCAAGCGATGTATCTTCATAATCATCACCACTTTCATCGTTAACATAAGATTGGTTTTCTTAGTGTTGCTAATCTCAATCTCATCCTTTTAAATAGGTGAATGATCATTATTAAGATCAAGAGTTGAGGTAGTTACACAATTATCAACGAAAGACCCCAAAGGTTGGCCCTTTTCAACATTAGCGTCAATCAAATATTCATCACAAACCATAGGCACATTAGAATAGTTATTGTTTTTAAAGCAAAGTTCTTCCTCATACATTTCTTCTTTGATTTGATCAATACCTCTTTGTAAGTTAGCAATACCTTCAGAAAGTTCTTGGAGTTGCTCTTTTGTAGCCTCTTTATCTTTTTGGAACTCTTGTTGTACAAAGTTGGAAACTTTGTCTAGAAAGTCAGAGACTTTTTGTTCACGAGCATAAGAATCTTCCCATCCTTGTGGTTGTTCACACACATACCCGCCATAAGGATCCATGGAATATTGGTCATAGCCAATGAATTGGTTTTGATTATACCCCTGGAATGGTTGGAAGTTGTCATGTTGTTGAGATTGTTGAAACCGTATCCATTATTCCAATATGCTCCATCCATGAGAAATAAGTACCTGAAACACGATTCTCAAAACAAGGTTAAAAACCAGAAAATAAAATAAAACTAAAAACAAGAAAATAAGAAACCAAAAACAAGTGACAACCGCTGCCTCCCCGGCAGCGGCGCCAAAATTTGATCGCTGTCGTAGGCGTCAAAAATAATTACACTTTCTTACTACTCAAAATATATTATGAAGCAAGGGCAAGAAAGGATCATTCCCACAGAGAGGTCTTAGGTTGCCAATATGTTTCGGTTTCTTATGTAAAGCCAGGGGGATTTTCTGATTTTTATATACTAAAATAAAATAATAGCAAAACAAATAAATAAAGCAAAATCAATAAGATTATAATATTGGTCAAGGATTGGTTTTCATTCACAAACATGTATTTGAAACAATAACTAGAATTGATATTTAATCTCAATTTATTAAAAGTCCTAGGATACCTTGATCGCAAAAATACCCCGTTAATTTCCTATTGTCATCAACAAACACATTAAAAGATGCGAATGTGAATTCTACCTAGAAAGCAACCTAAAGTGTAAAAGCACAATTAAGTTTAACTCCCTAAGAGCACTAAGTTCTATGAAATAAGACTAATCAATGCAACCGAACGTGTAAAAGCACTAATCCGTTTTAACAAAGGTTATGATCCACTTGTGACTACTAGGATGTATCACTACAAGCAATACTCAATTATGCTACTTGCAATCAGGAATTATCACTTTTGCGTATAATAACCCTAATCTAGCAATAGAGATGAAAACTAATTCAATCGATTCGCGACTCGACTAAACATGCATTCAAATCATATAACAATTTTAAAAATGAATCATAAGCAACAAAATATGGAGACAAAACTAATTCATTGCATAAATATCATGGTTGGAACTCCAATTTATTCCTTAACCAAAAGAGAATTATCTAAACATGTGAGTGAAGTTCATAACAAGAAGGAAAAAAAACCTATCATGTTTCTAAACCCTAAAACCAAAAGTAGAAGCAAAGATTAGATATAAGGCAGGGAGATGTGTTGTTTTTATATCCTTTCTTTTCACCTTCAGGTTCTCAACTTGTCGCACCCATCTGCTAAAAGTAAACAACCCATGAGTGAAGCCCAATCAGAAAGGTCCAAGTAAATCCTAACTCACTGAGTCAACTCATCCATAACCGATTCCGACAGAGTTTCGACTATTTTCTGATCAGTTCTGGACGATTCCAGGCCTTTCAAATCCTTGCCTGCATTCATTCCTACACATTCATCTAGCCACAATCATCTGTATGCATCAACAAACTTTTTCTTGCTTCAGCTCAACTGAATTCTTTACTTCAATCCAAACCAACACAGCCACTTCTCATTCTGGTCCATAAGAACATCATTAGTTCATATCTCTTAAAGCCTATCTCAAACTTAGCTCCCTCTGCATCATTACAACTCCAATCAGTTCAGTTCCATTTGCATCTATCACTTCAACTGGCAGCAACACCATTCTTCTTACCTTGCAGCTTCAGAACTCAATATCCCATAGCAGCAACAACATGTAATCAGCATCTCAGCCAACAACACAATTACCACCTGCAGTCTCACATACACAACCAGCACCATTTCGCACTGCAGCTGCAACTCCACCAGAACCACTACCAACCAAGCACATTTCTGCTCACTACAACAGCGAAAACCCACGACAACCTTCGCATCTTCATTTCTGCAGATTCAATTTCAGTTACAACTCTGCCTCAACTCGGCTATTTCCTGCGACAACAACCATCTTGACCTAGCCACGGCAATTGCATCACTCAACCAATTCCCCAGCTTCCATTCAAACTGCATCATTCCTTGCACTTTCTGTAGCTTCTCCATCATCGCAACACCTGACCTAAACTGCCAGCTTTATCTCATTTCATATCTGCCAATCCCTGGCAACAGCATCACCAGTACATCAAGCCCTGGAAGTTCATAGCACTAGGTCTGGATCTTACACTACTCCCTGCTCTCGACTGCAATCCCAGTTCAACACCAATGCTAACACAACTGAACCATTTCCCTTTTGCAACTCTTCTCAGCATCACCGCGACTGCCCTCGCAATGCCATCACCTGCAGTGCATATGCAATTCCATTCTTGCATTTCCTCCATCGCTGCAATTTCACATCCCATGATTCCAGCAACTCTTGCTTCTTCTTCAAACTCAGCAACATCAAGACCCAATTTCTTCTCTACAATTCCCAGCAACATTACTAGAACCAATTAGTTCCAGCACTTCCTGTAGTTTCATACTCACAGCTGCAACCTCAGCTTCGGGCCTTTGTTTTGCACCACCAACATCACCAGTAGTAGACCAACTGCAACATTCTAGTCCTCCAGCTGAAGACACAACCAGCACCACTGCAATCTGAATTCATTCACAACACACATTCAATCTCAGACCATAACCAATGCCAACTTCTGCAGCTGCACATCACTCTACCAACAATATTCCGTATAATACAACAGTCCCAATTTCAGAAACCCATCTTCATCTCCTACATGTTCTCCATTCTTCACAGTTTAGTTCAACAGCAAACCCTAAACCTCCATTGACGGATGCAGTTCACAATCGAACTCAAAATCAAACACAATCCATCTGGAACAACAAATCTTCATTTCCTTCTAAGCTCAGGAACTGTAGTCTCGAACCATTAATAAACATCAGCACCTTAATCTCCTCCATCTAATCAACCCAACTCACTGTTAACCAGTTGTGGCAGCTTCACCAGCTTCAATTCACGAACCCAACCTGAAATCAACCTAAACCCCAACTTCAGAATCAAACATAAACCCATGAATATCAACAGTATACACATCTTGTCTGCAATTCGAGCCCCAAATTTCTCTTTCATCTCTCTACTTCAAATTCGAGTTCTTGACAGCAACATCTCAAAACCCTTCTTCTGATTCCCTTTGTAAAATCGAACTCTCCGACAAGAACTGCATCTCCATGTAATTCATCTCAATGTTACCATATCCAAAACCCTAACTCAATATTGTAGCAATTACTTCTTTCTCATCTCAATTTAGCCTCAATTTCTCAATCTCAGGAAATATCTCAATTCTTCTCTGAATCTGCTTCTCGATCTCTCTCGGCAATAACAACAACCATTTTTCTCACACTCTTACAGGCAGAGGAAGAGAATGATTAGAGAAATAACTTCACTCTGATTTTCAGGTATTATGTAGAAAAATACAAGTGGATATAACCACCCATGTGAACTAGATAAGGGCCAACCAAGGATTTTCTAGACACCTTACCAGTTCATGTGTGGCTTGTCGGTATCGGAGAACCGACAACCTAATTCCTTTCCCAACTCAACAGTCAGTTTGAAGGAACTGACAGTTGATTCTTAACCTCCTTCTCGCGCACCTTAGCCGGCTCCATGTATCACTAAGTCTGTGAATTGACCTTTTTGCATTTTACGCTCCAAATGGAAAATTTCCCCTTCTTTTGCTCCAAATGACTCCAAAGTACCTAAACACTCAAAAATAAACATAAGATATAAAATTAGGTGTTTTAGATACCTATCATTTTACCAGCAATCAAAACATCTCCCTAGAAACATATATTAGGTAAGTTGTAGATAATATTGAGTTGTCCAAGAGGGATTTCGGTTATACAGTTGGATATTGGTTGGAATTAGGAAAAACTGAATTTAGGTGCTTTATTTCATATCTTGAAAATTGTTTGAGGGTAAAAACTGATTCTACTGTTTTTGATAAATTTGGGTGTGTTGATGAGAAACGAATTCAAACCCTAAACAAATGCACTGCACGGGAGTACTTTTAGATTCGAGAGATCAATCTGTAAGACTCTAGCCTAAACCAAGAAATGGCCGTTCGAGATTCAATTCGGTCACAAAGTGAAGGAGAAGGGTTGATCTTAGGGAGGGAAGCGAAGAAGGTGTTTGAGATCAGAATGTTGAATTATGAAGGTGTGGCTGTTTGATGACTTGTATCAGAATATGGTTTCTGGTTACTTGTGTTGATAACACTTGTATTGTCCCCCTGTCGAAATAGGTTGAAAACCTATTTATACAAGTCATTTGAGCGCAACCCTGATCTCGTAGGAAGTTGAGAAGATTAAGTAGTGGAGTAGTGAGGTTCTGTAAGAGGTGGTGATAATCACGTGGTCACGCCTTCACCCACTACTCTCATCGTTGTTAATCATTCGTCCTTTCCTGACACGTTCTCGTAATGGGCGCGTTGCACGCCGCACAGTGTAAACCACCAGACCAATATCCAGTAAGTATCCCCAGTTTATGACATGTTCGATGTCTCGAGTGAGTCGGTCAAGTCGTGGGACTGGCCGCAAAGAGTAGCATATGGTGCTATTAGGTTAAACAATTAAGTTGTTTATGAGGCCGATAAATATCGTATGTATTCGATGCACGTAGAGCATCTCTTTTAAGCAGCTCAAAATAATCGATGTGCATGAAGCATCGTTGTTTTAGAGCTCGATCGAATAAGTCGCGGATTGGGCGTCTTAAAAGAGGTAGCATGGCCGACCTCCTTTGGGTGATCGTTTAGTGGCTCTAGGGGCAAGCTATTGCTTGGTCGATCGCCCCCTGTGAAGGAGGGGTGGACGGTGATCGCAATGCTACTTTGTTGATTTTCTGAAAACAAATCTACATCATTCAACTAGGCTATCAAAGTTGGATGGACGAGATGATTGCGGCAGTTAATGACTGTTGTTGAAGAGGGAAGGGCCATATTTGGCGAGCCGTAGATCGGTCGATCGCTCCTTGCAGGAGGGGGATGGCCGGTGATCATTGAGGTACCTCATTGATCGCCTAATATTTGATCCAAGCCGTCCGACCAAGCTAGCGAAGTTGGACGGACGAGATAGTTTTTTTCGGCAGATGTTTGCCGCCGTTGATTTAGGATTTGGAAGTCGTGCAGCTACCCTATTTTGGTTAATCGATTTCTAAGCGTCGAGCGATGATTCAAACAGGTCGATCGTCCATGTGTGAAGACGATCTGTTAGTGAGTGTGTTGACATCTCATGGGTCATCTAAAATCATATCTAAGCCACTCGATTCAGCTCACGAAAATAAGCGGTGACGATCGATTTGCAACAGTAGCGTATTGCCGCAAATATGAATTAAAGTTTTAGAAATGGCCGTGTCTACCCTAGTTCAATCGAGCAATTTGATACGTCATTGACTTCCCACAGGTAAGTCGATCGAGTGGGAATAAAATTGGGTTGGCAGTGAACTCATGTGCACCTCTTTGATCGCCCGAAACACGATCTAAGTCGTCCAACTAGGCTAGCTAAGTTGGACGACCACGATCTATTTGCGACAGTTGTAAACTGTCGCGACCCAAATTAGGTTTTGAAAATAGCGTGCTTTCCCTAGTTTGGACAAACGATTTGTTGATCTACAGACTTGCCGCGGGCAAGCCGATCGGGCAAGGGGGAAGTTAGGCTGCCAATGTGCATGTTGGCGCCTCTTTGATTATTCTAGAGAAGATATTAGCCGTCCAACAAGGCTGGAAAAGTACGGTCATGATGTATTTAAGACCTTTTTTTGACGGTCTTAGCTCGTTTGAGCTATTTTTATATAGCGAGAACACCCATGTTTGGGTCGGCGTTTGAAGCGCTTGTGAATGAGCAACATAGAACTCGATCGACTAGGGGACTAGTAGGCACGCCGGTGGTCACTATGATGATTGCCTAGTGTTTGTGGGTAAAATTTGTTTCTGCTGGTTTTGGTAAATTTGGGTGTGTAAATGAGAAACAAATCTAAACCTAAAACAAATGCACTGCACGGGAGTACTTTAGATTCAAGAGATCAATATGTACAATCCTGGCCTAAACCAAGAAATGGCCGTTCCCGTCTTGCTTCGTTCACAAAGTGAAGGAGAAGGGTTGGTCTTAGGGAGGGAAGCAAAGAAGGTGTTGAGACCAGAATGGTTAATTCTGAAGGTGTGGCTATTTTATGACTTGTATCAGAATTTGGAACTGGCTTGCGGAATGAAAGTTATCAGTTCTTTGGTGTTTTCTGGATACTGTGTTGTTGTTAACCAAAGTGTTGTCGTTTGGTTGAAATAGGTAGATCCTATTTATACAAGTCATATTGAACGCACTCTGATCTCGTAGAAACTGGGAATGATTGAGTGATGGAGAAGTGGGGTCGTGTGTAAATGCCAGAAAACCACGTTCCCATTATGAAAGAGACGAGTGAGTTTACACCCACTACTTCTTGTCGCCACTAACTTCCCTGCTTTCTGACACTTTCTTATAATGGGCGTGTTGCACGCCGCATGCTGTAAACCGCCAGACCAATACCCTGATGAGTATCCCCCAGTTTGTGACATGTTTGATGTCTCGAGTGTTTTCATGGAAAACGTATAGCAGGTTGCTTTGTGTGGAAACTCAAATTCAGGAGACTTGCCGCAGGAGAATAACAAGTATGCTATTAGGCTTGTCTTGGCTGGTCACCTAAGACTTGCCACAGGCCTGTCAATTCAGTGGCGAATTTGGACGGCTGAGATTGTAGCTTATGCGAAAGGATGGCCATTGATTATGGCCACATCTTGTTGTATAGCAAAGTGGCGCCATTGGCATAGTGGCGCCTGGCGTAGCCATGGCATAACGGAATGCCAGTGGCGTAGCCGTGGCAGCTGTTGTGGCATATTGGTGTTAGACCCAAATATGGCTCCGACAACATTGGCCCTGTTGCTAAGTTAAACTTAAGGCCTTAGGAGAATCACTTGACCTAGTTGGCATGGCGACTTTAGCTAAATTAGGGTTTGGCGTATCGAAACCCTAATTAGCACGTGCACTGCGACACGGTGGCATGGATGACATAGTTAGCGCATGCCAGTGGCACGATAATACAAGTAGCGCCTGGCGTAGCCATGGCCGCTAGATTTTGGCACATTGGTGTTAGACCCAAATGTGGCGTGGAAACATTGGCCTTGTTGCCACATCAATCCCAATGCTCTGGGAAACGTTACTTGGCTTGGTTGGCGTAGAAACTTTGCCTAAATTAGGGTTTGACGTGCCAAAACCCTAATTAGTGCATACGGCATGCGACATGTGGCATGTGGCCATGGCGCATCGATATTTTGTGCAAATGGTGCCATAGCCACGCCAAAGGAACCATAGCCAGGCCATCATATGGAAACGGCTATACGAGCAAGGATTGCCACGGGTGGCTATGATATGGCGTCTTTATTAGCGCTTTCTGGGTCCCGCACGGATCGTGACATGTTGTGGGGCATGAAGTGGCATAATTTGTGCCACGACTAGAAATTAGGGTTTCGACCATACAAGGTCGTGTTTCTGGTTAGGATAACCACATTGAAGTCTGTTATGGCGTTGGCCACGAACAAAAGATGGGTTGGCCAGTTAGCGCATTGGCGCAACTTTGGAAAGCTAATTTGGTTTTGGCGCAAATTTGCCTCTCTTTTTTAATACTACGACAGGTTTATAGCAACTTGATTGGTCGAAAAAGAGAGGGACGGCCAAACACGGGCGTGGACACACTTCTGGTGTGGGTGTGGCAAGTTTAAAGCGACCTGATTGGTCGATGGGAAACAGGGCCGGTTGTAGATGGGGAAAAACAATTTGCTGGTTTTTTAGGAAAGTGAAGAGTCGAGCGTGCAGACGAGACTCCTCAACCGAGCAAACTGCTTAACCTCACACAAATGCACTGCAAAGGGGGTGCTTAGATTCGAGAGATCAATCTGTAGGACTCCGACCTAAACCAAGTCAATGGTCGTTCCAGAGTCAATTCGGTTACAAAGAGGAAGATGGGTTGGTCTGTAGGAGGGAAGCAAAGAATTGTGTGGGATCAATGATGATCAAGGATTGTGGATATGTTGAAGGTTTCTGCAAATTGATGAACTGTTGAATTCGAGTAACTTCTTGGTGATTGATGGAACTTCTGAGAGTGATTGCTCGAAAAATTATTCTTGTTCAATCATAGATCCAGAGACTTATTTATATTGTTAGAATAGCGAACACATTAATCCCAATAAGTGTGACGGTTTCATGAGTGGAAGAGTGGGAAAGTGTAAAATCGTGGTAAAACCAATTCCTTGTCGTGTAGAGACTTGGTTGATCGTCTACCCACTACTTTGCTAACTCCTTCAACCGTTGCACGACTTACTCACATTTCTCGTCGTGGATGAATCCACGTGCCGTAGGCCACCAGACCAAAACCCTAATCGATATTCCCCCATGTGACGTGATTGATGTCTCACGATCATAGAGTCTGCAAAGCATATGTATATTTGATTAGTCAGTTGTTGACTGATTATATAATGAGTCTAAGTTTTGTTGAATCGAGCATGAGTGATCGAATGCTCGATGATTCATGGACTGAACATGTTAGACGTTCTTAGATATTGCTCGTCTGAGAAAATATTGTAAATTCAAGCAACCAAGCATCTGATCAATATTTGAGCAACTGAGCAAGTATTGCTCAGTTCGACGAATTACTGAATATTGATAGATGGATCAATGTTCGAGCAACTGAGCAAGTATTGCTCAATTCGACGAATTACTGATAAATTACTGAATATTGATGGTTGGATCAATATTCGAGCAACTGAGCAAGTATTGATCAATTCGACGAATTATTTATCGGTGATGTGACCCAATAAAATATTAATTAAAATATTGGTAGACTACCAAATATTATACAATAATTCCAGTTGTTGATTGCTGGATCAACATAAAATCTATTAGTGTTTGAACTTGCTCAGAATGATGAATTCGTGGAGCGTTTGTTCGAAACCCTAATTTTTGATCAATTGTTCGTCAATTTATGAATTGCTGAAAATAGGAGAGGGACCGACCACATGGAATGGTGGACGACCATGTGGTGCCCAATTGCTCGAGTGAGCATACACCAGGGTCCTGAGTTGACCGGTTGGTGAAAGAATAACGATTAAATGTCGGTTTCATCATTTATTGAAATAGTGCTCGGCTGAGCATTAGGTATTAAAACCTACTTTTTTGGAGAAGTGAGGGACCGGCCAAGAAGGCATAAAACCGACCCTTGAGGGTGTGGGACCATCTGATGGTTGATTGAGCAAATCCCAAGTTGTTTGGAAAGAGTTTGAACCCAATATGAGCAATTGAGCAAATTATGTCAAAATTATGAAAAAGTGTGGGACCGGCTCCTTGCATGCCTTAGGGCCTTTGTAGGTCCAGGAAGCATGCCCATGTCACCATAATGTCCGTGTCTCAGTCTTGAGAGTTTCAGAATTTTCTGATGTGCGTTTGAGCAATATCTCGGATTTTCAGAAGAGTTCGATCTTTGACTGAAATTCTTGATTTTGCTCGAATGAGCAAGTAGAACTTTGCTCGTTTGATCAAAATTCGAAAAATATTGAAATAATGATATTTTAATATTTGGCGTGAGTAGTTTAGTCGGTCATGTGACCATTTGACTTTTTGGCTTTTTCATGGTTTGAGCAATATTTGAGAAAATATGAGGAAACCATGATTTTTGCTCAAACTGAGGAGTTTCATAAGATTAGGGAAATAATAATTATGAAAGGACAAGGGATTGAAAGGTGTGGGACCAGCCACAGCCAGGGCATGGTCGGCCGGCTAGGTTGCCCGATCCCTCTACCCCTTTCCTTATTTTATATTATTTTTTCTCATGAAACCATGAAAATATAGAGAAATCGTGAGTTTTGCTCAAACAAGGAAAGTTGCCAGAATGAAGGAGTTTTCATGAGTTCATGAAAACAACAAAAATAAGGAAAAATAATGGAAGAGGCATGGGACCGGCCACGGCTAAGGCACGACCGGCCGTCAGGTGGGCCCGACCCATGGGCACCTCTTTATTATTTTAATGTTATTATTTTCTCTTTCCTATTTTGTGTAGGATTCCTCGTTTGTCCATATTTTCGAATGCTCGTTCGTGCATTTGGGTGCTCGTTCGTGCATCATTGTTGAGTACACTTGCGCCATTTTATGAGGCTTACTCAGTGATATTCTAGATGCCCGATTGTTGAGTATGTATTACTAATTTATGAAATTCAGTGGAGAATGATTTATGAAACTGAGTAATAAAAGTGAGTAGTTATTTATTATTAATCCATAGGATCAGCTGTGGATTCGACCATGAATTCAGAATAATAAAACGAGTATTACCATTCCATGGGATCGTGGATTCGACCATAGAATCAGAGTAATTAACTATTACCATTCCATGAGATCAGTCGTGGATTCGATCATGAAATCGGAGTAATGAGATTATCTATTACCATTCCATGAGATCAGTGTGGATTTGATCATGAAATCAGAGTAATGAGATAAAATAGATTATCTTCTAGGAATTCAGTGGTGAATGTCACGGTAGAATTAATCTATTGTAGAAGGGATATTAGCCAGTTAAAGCGTCATACCCGTTCTGAAGGTGCACAGTCAGGAAACATCAAGTGTTGCCGAAGTCCTGAAGACGTTAATGCTTCCAATCTTACGGAGAACCGCCTGGATCTATACACGGACTCCTTACATGGTCAGGGAACAGTGAGTATCACCGACGTCCTGAAGGCGTTATTGCTCTCAATCTTACGGAGAACCGCCCAATCGTTCTTCTATGTAGAGGTGGGTCTCTCCCATGTAGTCAGGGAACAGTGAGTATCACCGACGTCCTGAAGGCGTTAAGTCCTCAATCATACGGAGAACCACCCAATTATGTTATTCTACATAGAGTTCATGATGAAATGCAAGGTATCGAACACTCGGCTAGTGGAGGCTTTTCGAGAAACATATTCATCATGGCTCGTAAAATATGAATCGTCACATGCCTGAAAGCCGTGTCAGAAACATGCAGTATCATGATTTTACGGTTTTGACCTTTGTTGAAAATCCACCATCTACATTAAGTTTCTGCTTAGTGAGGGACAGTCATGTTCCACAGTAAGCAATGGTGATTTTCAGTCGACGAGATCAGTGGTTGAACTCAGTTGTACAAAGGTATTTTCAGAATCCCCGATTCGCTCCAATGGTGTCATGTACGAGCAAATGTTCAGGTGAAGACCCTGGTAGTAAGATAGAGTGTCATCTCATGAGCACGGAGAGATGAAGCACCGCTGATTTGGTTGGAAAAAAGTCCAATTTTGGTCGGGTTAGCGTTTGCGGGCCCGAGTCCAAAAAGGAAATCCTTGTGTTAGGAACAAACGTTCGTTCATTAGTTTAAGAAACAAACAGAATAGACCTGAGTCTAGTGATGAAAATTTTGTCTATGCGATTTCACGAAAGCCAAAATTTTATTTTTTTAAATATGTGAGATTTCACAAAAGGGAATAAACTCTCATTTCAAAGGTGGATGCTCGTACGAGAGAATTTTTTTTTTTTTGAATAGACGTGCAGGTGTTAGCAATAAAATTTTGTCTTTGAGCTTTCATGAAATTTTTTATTTTCGATATGTGAGTTTTCATAAATTTTTTGAAAATATGCTCTCGTTTCAAAGACGGATGCTCGCGAGAGGGAGAAAAAATATATATATATATTTTCAAAGTTACGTGAGTTTCACGTTAAAATATATAATTTTTGTAAAATCAATGTTTTGATTTTGAACAACTGTTGAAAGTAGAAAATTATTCACGGTGAAATAATGTTTGTATGTGAGTTTTCACAATTGTAGAATGGACGTCTGTCAAATTTTTAAAAAACCAGTGAATGTTCATAAAGTAAAGATTTATGTGAAATAAATTTTGATTTTCAACAATTGCTAGAAGTAAACAATTTTTGATAAAATATCGTTTGTATGGATTTTGTGATCTGACAGTGTATGCACAAAAACCAATGAGTCTTCACTCGATGGGAGTCGCTCATACGGTGAAAATTTTTGTGGATTGCTCACATGAAAATCAAGTTATGATTTTGAATAAAAATTTTGCTCGTGTTTGCAGGTTCGAGGAGACGAGCAAATTTGAAGTATTAACTCTTGTATCACAATTACTACTGTTAGTGGAATCCTAAACATGTAAGAGTTGAAAGTTACCATTTTTGTAGACGCTATTGTGAGCACCTTTATTCCATGATTCATTGTTTTGTTGAATCTTGCGTTTTGTATGAACAATGTGCTGAAGTAGAAATGTTACGCATCTGTCACAACCACTTTGCAAGAATGACTGACTCCCATGATGACACTTCCAGAGATGATGTTTCCAAAGATGACATCTCTACGGATGCAACTTCAAGAAATGATATTTCTGAGATTTCTGAGTGATGGTGAGAGATCCTTCATACTGAATTGTACTCCTGGTTGCTTAGTGTGAGTAATACATGGAGATTTCTTTGTGGAAGAACCTCCTACTGTTGAGATGGTCTCCGCTCGGACGAGATTGAAATATCCATAGGACGGTCGTGCTGTGAGACCTCGGATTGATGTGGATTACTCAGAAATAACAGTAAGTCTTCGGGGAGAAGAATCCAGAAGTAAGGATTATAGAATGATACCGAACACTGTAAAGTCCCCGGTTGTTGCTTTGGTGAGTTGTTAGCGTCCCCTACACCATGACCTTTTTAGGATCTTGAAACCAATGTTTGTTACTTCATCTCAGAACTTTGCCCCATCGATCCTTGACGGTCTTCAATTCACTGTTGTTGAACAAACAGTCTCTGAATCGAGCGTTGAAGAAGAAATTGATGTAAGTACCTCTTTGTATAACCGTTCATATCACTCCTTGAACGAAGTATTAATAATTGTTGCTGATGTATCCAGGAGGAGATTTCATGGATGAACAAAGTATGGACAATGCTCATTCTTCCTTGGAAATGGTGAGGCGGAGAATTCTCAAAACCCAGGACAGAATGAAGGAAATAATGCTACTAATGGTGATTCCAGCAATATTGATCCTCCGAACGGCTTAGAGACCCCTCAAGTAAGTATTCCTCCCGTAATTTCTTCATAGAAGTATGAAATTGCTGACTTGTGAATGAATGAATGAGAATCATACGAATATATGAGAAATTCTTCCGAAATACGTCACCAGAAAAATCTAGACTCCAGCCTTTCAGTAAAAACGTTGTAGAATCTTCGTCCGATGTCGGATTTTCGCGATCTACCCATGTTTTTTCATGCCCAAAATTTCCAAGCTTTAACAAATAAGCTTTTTGAGTTTCGAGCATGTTTAGGGGACGAAATAGGAGAAACAGTAAACTTCCAGGAGACTTCCAGAAAATTTTCAGCTGGCATGTAGTCCAATGTTTTGGCCACATATATTTGCTCGTTTCTCCAATTGCTGTGAATTTTGGATATGTTGTAGGGGACATCCATACGAAGAGAATGGTATATGACCCATCCTTAGATTCTTCACCAATTTCTCCCATCTCGCTGCTTTGTGCGGGACAGTGTAAAATCGTCTTAGACGAGCTTGTTGTAAAACACTCTTGTTGTGTCTTTAGACCATTCGCTTGTGTCTTGAACGGTTGGTGAAGGATTTTAATATCATTGATTCATTTGAGATCAGGACCCCTTGATTGATACATGAGCATGGTGCTTGCAGTGCCATCTTGTTTCTGTCGGTAGTAGAAACATCACTTCTGAAACCCTGGTCACATGACCATAACTGAAGTTGCTCTCAAGAGAGGACGATGTAATGACCATGGTTGCATGTCCCGATAGTAGCATTCCTTTTACGATGATTGATTAGCACTGGAGATCCTGACACCACGAGTCTTGGATTGTGAAATTGATCGTCATGATCAGTGGACCGTCAGTCCCCAGTATTTTGTTAAATCTCTCTCTTTCGTTTTCCCTTCTTCTGGAAAGACCTAGATAGAGGTCCCGGGTAGAAAAATTAATGTAAAGACCTAGGTGGTCGAAGTTGGAGGTACCTTGATGAAGGACTTAGCGAAAAGACCTGGTGGACATCGATCAACTATAGAGGTTATAAATCCTGTCCACGAATTTCTGCTTGCATGTTATATGCTCTGGAAGTTGTAGGAACCTCATACGACGTCGGAATTCGGTGCTTGACCCCAACCTTTGAAGCTAAGAGACTGAGTTATCATATGAGAAAAGAATAACTCAATTTGGAGTTGTAGAGGTCAGCCAACGAAGCATGAACATTTGTAATTTGTAATCCCGTACAAATTTTTCAGATTTCGTAGACCTGACGGTAAAGACCATATTTTTCAGATCGTATGTCCGATTAATGCGCCGTTTTGGTATGATGTAGAAGAGACATAGATGAACATCTTTTGCTGAGGAAGCATTGTCCCATTCCTCATCCATTGGTACGTTTTTGTAAACCCATGGACTGAAATGTGTTGTATCTCCTTGGTAGAGGCGATGAGAACATCTTGTAGAAGACTTTGACTTGTGCCCGTCTGTCGTGCAAGCTTTGGGAAGACGTTCATGTTAACATGTTTTCATGTCTACACATCTTGTTATGAATCATTATGGCTTGAAGAAGTATGATCCATCGAGTAACACTTCAGAGAATAGATAGTTTATGAAGACGGATGTTGTTCATGAGACCGCTGTTGATGTTGAGATTGCGATTGAATTTTCTCCATAAATTCTTGTTGATGCTGAGACCATGGATGGAGTTCCTCCAGATATCCTTGTTGATCCCTGTTCGAAGTTGCTCCAGAGACCGAAAAGGATAGAACCATGATTTTATGTGATAAGTGAAGAGAAGAAGTTCCTCAGTCGTACATGGGATTGTGATGTAGAGAAGTCCCGTTGATGAAGTTTCACGGAATCACCTCAGGTTGCTCAGTGTATGTTGAAGGAGTTAGTGCCATTCATGAATGAATGATATTGCATCTGCTTCAAAAATCTTATCATGGGATAATGAATACTTATCGATTGTAGTTCATTTACACTTTGATCGTGCTGGTGTTGAATCAATGTTGAGATATTTGTGCTGAAGCCAGAGGCGCCATTATCGAAGGTGTACTCTTTTATTGGGAGTACAATTTGAAGGCTTCTTAGATGCTTGAGTGTTGAAGCGTCATATCCCTTGAGCATGTCTTAGGTTTGATCGTCTCGGCCCCAACTATCTTCTGTTGATTCAACATTCCTTTCGATGAGGTAGTGGATGAAACACTTGTGCAAACATCAGAGCTTTCTGATTTTGTGGCACACATGGACACTCCTGCAAGGCTATGGACAAACCCAAAGTGTTCTTTGCCATGCTTGGATATCATCTCAGTAATGAATGTCTCGGTGCTCGATTCGGAAAAATGTCAGATTCAACCACTTGGTAAAATACTAATGCAGTGAAGCTACCATTCGTCTTGCAGTAGCAGAGTTGCTAGCAGGATTGAGTCCCCATGCTAGGATATCATGTGAGGAAATAAATGACACAGACATGGAAGGAATGAGACTTGCTTGAGTGTGGAACCTCTTTATGAATGTCTATGCACAACCTCGTCAAATTTCGGAATTCCCCCAAGTGCTCTGATGATGGAATGTCTGTCAAATCTTCTAGATCAGAACTTTCTTTGTTGGAGAGATGTGCAAACAAAGGCGCTTTGTCATTACCCATCTTTTCAGCGTGGATCCACGCTCATCTGAAGAACATGTCATATCTTGGATCTTTCGGATTATGCGAAACTTGGTTTCTGTCCAGGTTGAACTTATGTTCACTTTAAGAGTGATGTAACCATAAGCATTTCTGAGCGTTCCTTTAAGGTATCTGATTGAGATGGGATCACGAGTAGCTTCTTGTCGAGTGATGCCTGCGGCTCTGAGGGTTTTCAGTGGAATGACGTTGATGGCGGTGTCATCATCGATCAACATTCTTCCGAATTCATTTCCTCTAAGATGGATTGTGGTAAGCAGTCCCCAGTCGTGCATCTCCTTGTCTGTGGATGAAGGTTCAAGAAGCATTTCCGGGATGGACGAACGTCTGACACAGTGTAATTCGGTGTCGTGAACATGTCTTTCCTTTGTGTCTTAGACAGATAGAGCAATTTCACAGATATGCTCGATCAACAATTGGACTGCTTCTTTGACTGGTTGTTCAGAGAGTGTAAAGGTTTGGGAGAGGATTCTTGTGTACTCCTTCATTCCCCAGTTGAAGCTATTATGGATCAACCTTCCCTTTGAGGATGTGCTTCAAAATGTTGCAGTTACTTGTTGGATGATCGATGAACCTATGAAGGCAGTACCTGGGATTCTCCATTTCTTCTTCAGTTGGCTCTCTCCTGATGAACGACAATATGATTGCACCATCTTGAACCCAGACTTCTAGTAACTCGATCACTCCTTCATGAGAATAGAGAAGTTTGATTCTTTCTAATCATTTCCCCGTTCTTTGATGTCGGGTCGAAGTTTGTGCATTTCAGGATTGGTTATCTTTTCTTCGCGCCTTCAGAGGAGCCTAGGATGTTGGAGAAGCGCTCTGATGCTGTGTCTCAGCTTTCCTTTCATTCCTTTCGGCAACAACGTTTGTTAAAAGTCGGAGATTGTATTGATTGTTGACTAGGCGTTAGCTGCTTTGAGGTTCCTCCACCTTGCAGACTTCGCTCTTTCCAGTAAAGCAAGTGCATTCACTGATCGTTTGGCTGCTTCATGAAGCTCTGAGAAAGTATGGAACCGGAGATTTTCCAGCAAGGATCTGTAGACCAGGATCATTCCGTTGATGCACAAGTCCACCAGTTGTTATTCAGTGACATTCGGGTTATGACAATCCAAAGCTGGGACTCTGAACCTCTTCACATAATCGTTCGGATGTTCGTTGCTCTTCTGAGACATCCTTCCTAAGTCAGAAAGAGTAATCTGCTCGGAGACGAAGAAGTACTTCCTGTAGAAGGCGTTAACCATTTCTCCCCAGTTAGCGATGCTCCCAGGTACAATGTTGTTGTACCAGGTGTATGCTCGGCCTGTCATAGATTTGGAGAATTCTTTCAGACGGACAACATGGTTGTGTTCATACTCTCCTAGTGCCTCTAGGAATCGAGAGACGTGTTCTCGAGCATTCCCTGTTCCGTTGTACAATGTGAATGTAGGAGAAGTGTAGCCTTTCGGGAGAAAAATTCTTTGTACTGCAGAGGAATAGGGAGGTTGATGACGATGGACAAATGGTGTCTTGTCTTTTCCTCGAGCCTCCATGAAGCGTTCCAAATCTTCACGAATGATGAAACCTGCAGACTCCTTCTCCGGTGGATTCTTTGCAGCTTTGCAGGCTTCATCATCATCCACCACATGGATTGGTGAAATTTTAGGGTCAGTTTCTTTGGCTTTTCCTTTCTCCGACCCTCCCTTAGTTTTCTCTGAGATTTTGTCTGTGAGAGTTTTGAAATAATTGCATAGCTCCTTCTGAGTAGTAGCCATATCAGTTTGATTCTTGGAGAGAACATTCTGAACCTTCGTGAGATCAGCTATGGTGGGTGGATTTTCTCTGACCTCTTCAGGATGCTGGCCGAAGAGAGGATGATTTCCAGCATTGATTTGAGGAGGAGGAGTGGTATCACCAGTGACGTTGTTGGGAGCAGGAGCAGTTTCTGGAGTACCACCAGTGTTGCTAGTGCTAGCATCGTTTGTATTTGTAACCAACCCAGACCTAAGACCAGCTATTTTGTGAAATGTGAAATTGCAACCGAGAGATTAATCTCCCACTGTGGTCGCCAATATGTAGATGGGGAAAAACGATTTGCTGGTTTTTTCGGAAAGTGAAGAGTCGAGCGTGCGGACGAGACTCCTCAACCAAGCAAACTGCTTAAGCTCACACAGATGCACTGCAAAGGGAGTGCTTAGATTCGAGAGATCAATCTGTAGGACTCCGGCCTAAACCAAGTCAATGGCCATTCCAGAGTCAAATCGGTCACAAAGAGAAAGATGGGTTGGTCTGTAGGAGGGAAGCTGAGAATTGTGTGGGATCAATGATGATCAAGGATTGTGGATGTGTTGAAGATTTCTGCAAATTGATGACCTGTGGAGTTCGAGTAAGTTCTGAGTTATTGATGGAATTTCTGAGAGTGATTGCTCGAAAAAATTTTCTTGTTCAATCGTAGATCCAGAGACTTATTTATATTGTCAGAATAACGAACACATTGATCCCAGTAAGTGTGACGGTTTCATGAGCGGAAGAGTGGGAAAGTGGGAGATCGTAGTAAAACCAATTATGTGTCGTGTGGAGACTTGGTTGATCGTCCACCCACTACTTTGCTAACTCCTTCAACCATTGCACGACTTACTCATATTTCTCGTCGTGGATGAACCCACGTGCCGTAGGCCACCAGACCAAAACCCTAATCGATATCCCTCCATGTGACGTGATTGATGTCTCACGATCGTGGATTCTGCAAAGCAGACGTGTACTTGATTAATCAGTTGTTGACTGATTAGACAATGAGTCTAAGTTTTTTTGAATCGAGTATGAGTGATCGAATGCTCGATGATTCATGGACTGAACATGTTAGACGTTCTTAGATATTGCTCGTCAGAGAAAATATTGTATATTCAAGCAACCGAGCATTTGATCAATATTTGAGAAACTGAGCAAGTATTGCTCAGTTCGACGAATTACTGAATATTGATAGCTGGATCAATGTTCGAGAAGCTGAGCAAGTATTGCTCAATTCAACGAATTACTGATAAATTACTGAATATTGATGGTTGGATCAATATTCGAGCAACTGAGCAAGTATTGCTCAATTCGACGAATTATTTATTGGTGATGTGACCCAATAAAATATTAATTAAAATATTGGTAGACTATCGAATATTATGTAATTAATCCAGATGTTGATTGCTGGATCAACATAAATCAATTAGTGTTTGAACTTGCTTAGAATGATGAATTTGGGAGCGTTTGTTCGAAACCCTAATTTTTTATCAATTGTTTGTCAATTGATGAATTGCTGAAAATAGGAGAGGGACCGACCACATGGAATGATGGACGACCATGTGGTTCCCAATTGCTCGAGTGAGCGTACACAAGGGTCCTGAGTTGACCGGTTGGTAAAAGAATAATGATTAAATGCAGGTTTCATCATTTATTGAAATAGTGCTCGTATGAGCATTAGGTATTAAAACCTAATTTTTTGGAAAAGTGAGGGACCGACCAAGAAGGCATAAAATCGGCCCTTTAGGGTGTGGGACCAGCTGATGGTCGATTGAGCAAATCTGTTAGAGCATTTCTCAGTCAAATTCGCATGCGTTGCTATCTCAAGCATGTTTGTCAATGTTAATGATAAAAACTATAAGTCTTGATTTATAGTCTACTATAGCTAAGATCTCGGACTAGGATAGAAAGTGTAGTTGAGATCAAGAACTCCATGACAATCATCATACAAGACGAAGGACTACTCAAGGAACTAGTGGATCTTCATCGACTAAAAGGTATGTGGAGACTTGAACTTATCTATCACTCAAAAGTCTATTTATCTCCTATCTTGAGACAAAAGTCGTTTTGCTATATAGACTTACATTATACACATTTGGTATTTTGAGCCGAATTTGTCTCGCATATCTATTTCTCGAAATATTTGTTGGTAAGTTTTCGCTTTAGCCAAGTTCATCTTTACCTAGTGACGAAAGTCATGACAAGTTTCAATCACTTTGAAAATTGCTTACTTTGACGAAAAATAGTTTGTGAATAACACTATAGAATATCAATGTCCTCTAAGAATGTTTCAATGATTGAAATGAGAGTTTAGATTATATAACCATTAGAGGATATAAGCATTGTTGTGGAAACACATATATGTATAAGTCCTTATTCCTTGAACCGAAGTTTGCGAACTTTGTTGATCAAGAGAACCGGAATGGTGGCGTGAACCAAGTCCGCGAACTGGCGGAAGTTCTCGTCCCGAGAAATTCTGCTGGAGTTTGTGAACTCCGTCCGGGAACTTAAGTCTGCGAACCCAGTCCGCGAACTTGAGTAGGTTATATCTAAAAACGATGTTTGTGAACTTATTCTTATATAAACTAAGGAATGCACATTGCAAACCGTGGCTATGTAGTACATGAACTTATTCAAGTGAATCAAATCGTTTTTGCTTCAATTGTGTCTTGTGTAGTTACATAAGATCTCCTTGCAATTGAGAAACTCTCTAACTAGTTCATTTGAGTCACTTGAACTAGTTATGGTGAAGAAGAATATGGTTGATATGAAAGTGATCATATGGCTAACCATTTGGTTGACTATTGTTGAACCAACAAATGTACAAGTTTGGGTACGGTTACACAAGCCTAGAAACGTTCATTTCATTTGTGTGTAACAAGCTAGTTTTCGATCTAACAGTTGAAAAATATTGGCTTGAATCTAATCAGGTTTTCATCTAACAGTGAATATTGAATGCTTTGTTACCAAGATAACATTGATTGCAAACCCTAATTTGAAAGACTACATAAGGGAGAACTCTAGCAACTGGGAAACCTAATCCCCACACCTTCTGTGTGATACTAGTTGTGCTAAGCTAGAGTCGATTCTCCTTTAACCTTTGGTATCTTCTTCTAAACCAGGTTAACGACTTAAAGACTTTATTGGGATTGTGAAGCCATGTCGATACCACTTTCTTGTAGTTGTGTAATCTGATCTTATTGTTTCTATCGTACGAGTATAATTGTAATAATTGGCTTGAGATTGATATCTCCGATAGGCAAGATATAAAAGAAATCATAAATACTTCGTCTCATCGTTTGTGATTCCGCAATATCTTTTTTCGTTGCGTCGATTAATATTATTGTGAGGTGATTGATAATACTAGGCTGTTCTTCGGAAATATAAATCCGGTTTATCAATTGGTTCCTGTTCACCTTGATTTATCAAAATACGGAACAAAACTCGTAGGTATATTCGTGGGAGACGGATTTATCTATTACTGTAGACTTTTCTATGTGATACAAATTTGTTTATTAAAGTCTTCGACTTTGGGTCGTAGCAATTCTTAGTTGTGGGTGAGATCAGCTAAGGGAATCAAGTATGTAGCATCCTGCTGGGATCAGAGACGTAGGAGCATAACTGTACCTTGGATCAGTGTGAGATTGATTAGGGTTCAACTACAGTCCAGACCGAAGTTAATTTGGAGTAGGCTAGTATATGTAGCGGCTTAATACAGTGTGTGTTCAATCTGGACTAGGTCCCTGGGTTTCCTCGTTAACAAAATTCTGGTGTCTGTATTATTTCTTTTCCGCATTATATTTCGTTATATAATTGAAATATCACAGGTTGTGCGTTGTTCAATCAATTAGAATATCCGATCTTTTGGTTGTTGATTTAAATTGATTGACACTTGGATATTGGTCTTTGGTACCATCCAAGTTATCTCTCTAGTATTTGATAAAGACTCGCAGATTTCTATTTGCTTGAGTATATATCAAATCGAGAGATTGAGATTTAAACTCTTTGATATACTTTTTATCTAGATTGAGTCTGACTGTATAGTTGATTCTCTAGAAAGTATATTGGAGTTTGTCCACACAGATTGTTAAGCGAAATATTGGGTGTGGTTTTTGTACCCCCACTTTTTCAAATCCCCAAGTTGTTTGGAAAGAGTTTGGACCCAATATGAGCAATTGAGCAAATTAGGTCAAAATTATGAATAAGTGTGGGACCGACTCCTTGCAAGCCTTAGGGTCAGGATTGTCCGGTCAAGGAAGCATGCCCGTGTCACCATAATGTTCGTGTCTCAGTCTTGAGTATTTCGGCATTTTCTGATGTGCGCTTGAGCAATATCTCGGATTTTCAGAAGAGTTCGATCTTTGACTAAAATTCTTGATTTTGCTCGAATGAGCAAGTAGAACTTTGCTCGTTTGATCCAAATTCGGAAAATATTAAAATAATGATATTTTAATATTTGGCGTGAGTAGCCTAGTCGGTCATGTGACCATTTGACTTTTTGGCTTTTTCATGGTTCGAGCAATATTTGAGAAAATATGAGGAAACCATGATTTTTGCTCAAATTGAGGAGTTTCATGAGATTATGAAAGAACAAGGGATTGCAAGGTGTGGGACCGGCCACATCCAGGGCATGGTCGGCCGGCTAGGTTGCCCGATCCCGCTATACCTTTCCCTATTTTATATTATTTTTTCTCATGAAACCATGAAAATATGGAGAAACTGTGAGTTTTGCTCAAACAAGGAAAGTTGCCAGAATGAAGGAGTTTTCATGAGTTCATGAAAATAACAAAAATAAGAAAAAATAATGGAAGAAGCATGGGACCGTCCACGACTAAGGCAGTCCGCCAGGCCGGTGGGACCATCCCATGGACGCCTCTTTATTATTTTAATGTTATTATTTTCTCTCTCCTGTTTTGTGTAGGATTCCTCGTTTGTCCATATTTTCGAATGCTCGTTCGTGCATTTGGGTGCTCGTTCGTGCATCATTATTGAGTACACTTGCACCATTTTATGGGGCTTACTCAATGATATTCCAAATGCCCGATAATTGAGTATTTATTACTAATTTATGAAATTCAGTGGAGAATGATTCATGAAACTGAGTAATAAAAGTGAGTAGTTATTTATTATTAATCCATAGGATCAGCTGTGGATTCGACCATGAATTCAGAATAATAAAACGAGTATTACCATTCCATGGGATCGTGGATTCGACCATAGAATCGGAGTAATTAACTATTACCATTCCATGAGATCAGTGGATTCGATCATGAAATCGGAGTAATGAGATTATCTATTACCATGCTGTGAGATCAGTGTGGATTCGATCATGAAATCGGAGTAATGAGATAAAATAGATTATCTTCTAGGAATTCAGCGGTGAATGTCACGGTAGAATTAATCTATTGCAGAAGGGATATTAGCCAGTTAAAGCGTCATACCCGTTCTGAAGGTGCATAGTTAGGAAACAACGAGTGTTGCCGAAGTCCTGAAGACGTTAATGCTCTTAATCTTACGGAGAACCGCCTGGATCTGTACACGGTCTCTCTACATAGTCAGGGAACAGTGAGTATCACCGACATCCTGAAGGCGTTATTGCTCTCAATCTTACGGAGAACCGCCCAATCGTTCTTCTATGTAGAGATGGGTATCTCTCATGTAGTCAGGGAACAGTGAGTATCACCGACGTCCTGAAGGTGTTAAGTCCTCAATCATACGGAGAACCGCCCAATTATGTTATTCTACATAAATGTCATGATGAAATGCAATGTATCGAATGCTCAGCTAGTGGAGGCTTTTCGAGAAACATATTCATCATGGCTCGTAAAATATGAATCGTCACATGCCTGAAAGCCGTGTCAGAAACATGCAGTATCATGATTTTACGTTTTGACCTTTGTTCCACCATCTACACCGGCAAGTATGGGCCTAACCACAATGTATGTGTTTGTGGCGGGCTTAAGGAGACCTGATTGGTCAAGGGAAATAGGGCCGGTTTAGGCAACATGGGGCGTGGCCAATAAAAAAATGACGCCGGCTGGCCTAAGGCATAGCCAGGCCATAATATGGAAACGGCCACATGAGCAAGGATTTCCACGGGTGGCTATGATATGGCGTCTTTATTAGGGCTTCCTGGATCCCGCACGACTCGTGGCATGTTGTGGGGCCCGAAGTGGCATAATTTGTGCCACGACTGGAAATTAGGGTTTCGACCATGCAAGGTCGTGTTTCTGGTTAGGATAACCACATTGAAGTCTGTTATGGTGTTGGCCACGAACAGAAGATGGGTTGGCACGTAAGTGCATTATTTATGGTATGTTGCCACGTTCGACATGCTTCTGTGGCAAAGTGACACGTCCGACACGTTGGGCATGCACGTTTGGCATGCCATTTAGCGCATTGGCGCAACTTTGGAAAGCCAATTTGGTATTGGCGCAATTTTGCTTCTCTTTTTTAATACTACGGAAGGTTTAGAGCAACCTGACTGGTCGAAAAAGAGAGGGCGGCCAAACGCGGGCGTGGCCACACTTCTGGTGTGGGTGTGGCAGGTTTAAAGCGACCTGATTGGTCGATGGGACATAGGGCTGGCAAGTATGGGCCCAACCACAACTTATGTGCGTGTGGCGGGTTTAAGGCGACCTAATTGGTCGAGGGAAATAGGGCCGGTTTAGGAAACATGGGGCATGGCCAATGGCAAACGGTGCCGGCTGGCCTAAGGCATGGCCACACCTCCCTTTGCTGCTGCTCCTATTCTGCGGCTCCTTTATTTCTTGTGTTTCTGATTCTGGGCAAGATTTTGCACCTACTAATCCATGACGGATTAATTACCTAGTTTTCCTAGGCTTAATTTTGACAGGTAAGGTCTGATATACTGAGCAAGGCGCAAAACCCTAATTTTTGCAAGTTAATCGGGGTAATATCTTAATCTTGTGAATTATCACAAAATTGATTGAATTCTATGTGTTGACACAGAGTTCTTTAAGTTCATTTCCAGAGAGCAGTATGCTTTTTGATTGAATACTTTATGCAAAGACCTTATCCTTGATACTTGTAAATTCGTGCTACTCTGCTGCGAGTGAACACAAATTGTCATGCCATATCAACATTAAGGGTTCAACCGGGGAACACAGCACAGAAGGCATTCAAAGAAACTTATTTTAGCTGAATAATATAGGCAAGGTGCCAAAATTTACACAATATCAGGGATTGTTGCTATATGCACCATTCTGGATAAATTTCATGTGAATATATTGAGTTGCTCAATAAATGCGCCAGTGAAGAGGTTGAACACTCGTCACTTTTACATGGTTCTGTTTCTTTGCAGAGTGCGGCACATTAAATGCAGGGTTTTACAAATTTAGCCCTGAACTAAAAACCACCATCAACATTAAGTCCCCTGCTTAGCACGTAACAGTGGCATTGTTGCGGGGTAAGCATGAGATGGTGACAGACAAGAGTAAAATCGAAAGGAAAGACATGAAGAGATTTCCAGGAAAATTCGACTAACCTTTGGAAGGAGGCATGAGTATTTTATGATCCTTGTGCTGGCGGCTTGGCGTATTTCCGTCTTAGACACAGGGTGATGGCATTGGTTTGGCCGTAGAGATTTGCTTCCCGGAACGTTGGCGCCAATTTGGGCCATGGGGATGATGCTGACGCTGTAACTTCGGCCACAGACCATTGATGCTGGAGCTGCGACTTTGGCAGTGGAGCAGTGATGATGGCACTGCAACTTCAGCCACGGAGCGGTAATGATGGCGCTGCAACTTCAACAACGGAGCGGTAATGATGGCGCTGCAACTTCAACCACGGAGCGGTAATGATGGCGCTGCTACTTCAACCACGGAGCGGTAATCATGGTGATGCTACTTCAACCACAGAGCGGTAATGATGGTGTTGTGGAGCGTTACAAGTCTGAGTGGCTGGTGATCTTGGAACGCTGCTAGTTAGGTCGTGGAGCGGCGATCTTCGCGCGCTGCTTGTTCGGCTATGGAGCGGTGATCTTGGCGCGCTGCTTATTCGGCTATGGAGCGGTGATCTTGACGTGTTGCTTGTTCGGCTATGGAGTATGAGTGTGGTGCGCCCGGTCATCTATTCCCTTTCATGGAGCAAGAAGGAATCCTTCTTCTGTTCAAACTCTAGAAACTCCGTTCGTATGAAAAGGGGTATCAACCCTCTTATGTTTTTGTTGCTCGTCCGGCTCCGTGCTTTCGTCTTCAGCGTCTGGCTCCTCTTTGTCATTTGTTAACGTTGGTAGAGCAATCATTAACGGCAACGAAGCAATCTCCAAAAGTTATATTCAGCAGCAAGGCGAGCCAGGAGAACTCAAGGTAGGTGCTCTCTCCTATTTTGCGCATGTAGCCACCCAACAATACCATCGATCTTCTCCAAAATGTGTAATAAGGTTCTGACTCCAGAAGAATGAGTATCTAACCTCTCCAGTGGATTTCAAAATTTACCAAACTCCATTGCACTCTTGGGATGGATAGATGAAATATATGCTCGGAAATGATCATGTCAGGGCTAATCTTGGAGATTGTGGTTGCGTTGTTGGTTCATCCTTGACTTTAGGCTATTTGGTGCTTGGAATTTCTGATTGCAATGATGATCTGCTATCGATGCTTGTATTGTCGAAATCTTCCGGAGCCATTCGGTGAAATAGATGAGTTGAGAGGCGTTTTGTTGCCGATGTGTTGTTATTAAGTCTTCAAGGACTTCGTTCCAAGAGACATCCTTTGAACCATCTTCTGAATCTTGGACTATTATATGGAATGGGATGCGATGATAAGTCCTCAGTTATACTTCTGTTAGATCCGTTGGCGTGGGCGGATATGTGAATGTATCTCTGTGGCGTGCTTTTGGAGTCTTTGATGCACATGTACGGCTTCATGTTGAGAAATTCCTGCTGCTCGTAAAGCTTCGACTGTGATGATGTTGAAATCAGAAATAACCTGGATGAGGGAAGTGAAGGCATCCCATGCTGGTAGTCCCCACGTGTAATTATCCTGAGCCTATTTTCTCGCGGAAGATGTGCTTCTACTGCATTCACTGGTAAGGTGGTGACTGAGTTTAAACTTCTAAACCCGAAGGAGGCTTCAGTCCCCAAGTGTAGCCTACTTTAATTGCATCGCCTTGAATCCACGCCTATGGGATTTGATACAAGCTTATTGTACTCTCCTGGATGTGATGCTGAGATGCTTAGAACATCACATGGACGAAACATTCTGGATAACGAAAAGGTAGAAGTGAGAGAGTTATGTCGTTAATCGTGGATCCCTCTGTCTTTTCAAGAAAAATGTTTCAACCGCGTCACTGGAGTTATCTCATGAATGCTTGATTGTTTTCGGGGATGGACCACGATGAGCAGTCCCCAGTCGCACCTCTCGTCGGTCACTGAAGTTGTTTTCTCTAAGTAGGTTTGGGATCCGCCGTGGGCCTCGTAAAGTGTTGCAGGCGCCTTCTAGACGGAGAGGTGATGATATCCTTACGTTACACCTTTGAATAGTAGATGGCCTTGTCGTGGCTATGCCTTTTGGGTTGAGCATGTCTCCTGATCTTTGACAATGAAGGGATTCTGTGTAGAGCCTGAGTCCCCAAGTTTGGTTTACATATTTCTATCTTGTATGGTCGGTGAGTTGACCATGATAAAGATATCATCTTGCATCCGTACTGGTGACTCCATTACTTCTTCCATGTGAAACTAAAATATGGAGAAGTATGGATTACCTTTGTAGTGGTTGTTGCTATGGTAAAGCTCTGGCTGGTATCAACAAACGAACATCAACAGTTCTTGGCAGCAGAAGAGGCTACATTGTCGTGGGAACCAAAATAGGTTGGCTGGAGTTGCATGGGCGTCCATGGATGCAAAGGGATTGGATGGATGCATAGGCGAGTAAACTATCCACGACCACGAGCTTTGGAGAGATGGATCAAAAAGTGGCCACAACTACGAACCTTAGCTGGCTGTGATCACGATCCTTGACAGGGAAGAGTGCGACTTCTGGAGAGAACGTTGAAGCGGCTTCTGGAGCGAAACATTGAAGCGGGGCGGCTCCTGGAGCGAAATGTTGAAGCGGCCCCTGGATCGAAACGTTGAAGCGGAACATCTTCTGGAGCGAGACATTGAAGAAGCTCCTTCTGAGTTGTGACCATGTCCGTCTGAGTTTTGGAAAGAACTTCATGTCTCTCCATTAAATCGATAATGGAAAGGTTGGTTTTCTCTGGCTCCTCCAGTCTCTCGTCCTGACGAAGAAGTGGTGGAAGCCCTGGTGATGATTGGAGGCGTCATGCTCGAAGAAATATTAGGATTAGCGGTGGCTCTGGCTTTGGTAATAAGAGGCGTCACATCAGAGGGGATGTTTCCGGTGCTGCTGGTGTTGGTTGTAGAGGATGTAACTCCATGGGACGTGTTGACTGTGCTTGCGGATGGTATATTGGTGTTGGACATTCCTTTTTTCTCTCTCCCGATACGACCACATACTTTATTTGCTTAGGGGTCTCTCCACAAAACTGAATTTTCAGGTTGCAAATCAGAGTTTATTGTGTGACGCAATCCTGGCTGCGAGAAGTCCCCAGTCATCCTTTATTGTCTCTGTAACATCTCTATGTCGATCTGTGGAAAGGCGGAAAACCTCCAGTCCCCATGCGTAATTCCCTTGAATCAATATTTTCCTGGAAAATGCGCTTCAGAGCGTTGCATTCGTTGGTAGGATGATGAATAAACCTGTGATAGTGGCAATATCTTGAATCTAGCATATCCTGATCAGTTGGTGGACGCCCTATCGGGGGTAGTTGGACTACTCCCTCTCGTACCCAAATTTTCAGTAACTCTATAACTCTTCTGATAGGCAACGGGAAGCGTGGATATTTTGAGTCTGGCTTCTCCCGCATCAGTAGTTGTTGTGGCGGAAATTCTTGCAGGCTTTGGCATGAAGCTCTCTTTGAGGACGGAACTGGCTCTTGAGCGATCATTGATTCATGAGCGGACCATTTACTTATACTGAATTGTTGAAAGGTAATTTTTCTTGAGGGGCATGCGTCAGCGACGGCGACACGTGGTGGCTGAGATGGATATTGTTCATTGGCGTAGTGTTCGTTTCCATAAGCGTCTTGGTAGATTTCCCCCTCTTCAGGTGCTTCTCTTTTCAGCAAAGCAGTCATGGTTGCGGACTATTGGACAACTCTTTGAACTTCTGCGAGAGTTTGGAGATAAATGTTTTCCAGCAAGGCTTCATAGGCATGCTCTTTACCTTTGTCTTGCAGACGTTGTGGCTCACCTGGAAAGTCTCCTCCCCCGGTCTTGTGAAATTGTCTTGGCTCTATGTGTTAGCACAATCCAATTGGCCGCTCTTCTGCTGCTCCTTTATGATGTGGCTACGTGCTCCGTCAGCATCCCGTTGGGTAGAGGCGTAGGCTTTAGCCAAATATTTAACATACTTCGTATTACTCTTGAAATTGGCGGGATCCTACGGATAAGCCTTTGTTGATTCTTTCCACAATCGGCTTATTATACTCTTCAGGATACGAAGCGTCTCGTTTTGCCGCCTGATAATATCGACTTGGATGGCAACCATATCCTTTAGCATTTTTGTCATGTCTACCATGGTAGTTGACTTCTAGCTATCCATTGCTTCTGTAAGGTTCGAATTACCCGAATACATATGGAAAGAATCTTTGACTGAAATGGGTTTCAATTAACGATTGAATTGGTCCTAAGACCAATTGAGATGGAAATGAAATTGAGAATTGAATTTGCAACCGAGAGATTTAATCTCCCACTGTGGTCGCTAATTGTTTGTGGGTAAACTTTTCTGCTGGTTTTGGTAAATTTGGGTGTGTGAATGAGAAACAAATCTAAACCCAAAACAAATGTACTGCACGTGAGTACTTTATATTCGAGAGATCAATCTGTACAATCCTGCCTAAACCAAGAAATGGTCGTTTCGATCTTGCTTCGGTCACAAAGTGAAGGAGAAGGGTTGGTCTTAGGGAGGGAAGCGAAGAAGGTGTTGAGACCAGAATGTTTAATTCTGAAGGTGTGGCTATTTTATGACTTATATCAGAGTTTGGAACTGGCTTGCGGAATGAAAGCTATCAGTTCTTTGGTGTTTTCTGGATACTGTGTTGTTGTTAACCTAACTGTTGCCATTTGGTTGAAATAGGCAGAACCTATTTATACAAGTCATATTGAATGCACCCTGATCTCGTAGAAAGTGGGAATGATTGAGTGATGGAGAAGTGGGGTCGTGTGTAAATGCCAGAAAACCACGTTCCCATTATGAAGGAGACGAGTTAGTTTACACCCACTACTTCTTGCCGCCACTAACTGCCCTGTTTTCTGACACTTTCTTATAATGGGCGTGTTGCACGCCGCACGCTGTAAACCGCCAGACCAATACCCTGATGAGTATCCCCCAGTTTGTGACATTCGAGTGTTTTTGTGGAAAACGTGTAGCAGGTTGCTATGTGTGGAAAGTCAAAGTCAGGAGACTTGCCGCAGAAGAATAACATGTGATGCTATTAGGCTTGTCTTAGCTGGTCGCCTAAGACTTGCCACATGCCTGTCAATTCAGTGGCGAATTTGGACGGCCGAGATTGTAGCTTATGATAAAGGATGGCCATTGATTATGGCCACATCTTGTTGTATAGCAAAGTGACGCCATTGGTATAGTGGCGCCTGGCGTAGCCATGGCATAGCGGCATGCCAGTGGCGTAGCCGTGGAAGCTGTTTTGGCACATTGGTGTTAGACCCAAATACGGCTCAGGCAACATTGGCCCTGTTTCTAAGTTAAACTTAAGGCCTTAGGAGAATCACTTGACCTAGTTGGCATGGCGACTTTATCTAAATTAGGGGTTGGCGTATCGAAACCCTAATTAGCACGTGCGCTGCGGCACGGTAGCGTGGCTCACATAGGTAGCGCATGCCAGTGGCACGATGGTGCAAGCAGCGCCTGGTGTAGCCATGGCCGCTAGATTTTGGCACATTGGTGTTAGACCCAAATGTGGCGTGGCAACATTGGCCCTGTTGCCACATCAATCCCAATGCTCTGGGAAACGTTACTTGGCTTGGTTGACGTAACAACTTTGCCTTAATTAGGGTTTGGCGTGCCAAAACCCTAATTAGTGCATACGGCATGCGACATGTGGCATGTGGTCGTGGCGCATCGACGTTTTGTGCAAATGGTGCCATAGCCACGCCAAAGGAACCATAGCCAGGCCATAATATGGAAACGACCACATGAGCAAGGATTTCCACGGGTGGCTATGATATGGCGTCTTTATTAGGGCTTCCTGGATCCCGCACGACTCGTGGCATGTTGTGGGGCCCGAAGTGGCATAATTTGTGCCACGACTGGAAATTAGGGTTTCGACCATGCAAGGTCGTGTTTCTGGTTAGGATAACCACATTGAAGTCTGTTATGGTGTTGGCCACGAACAGAAGATGGGTTGGCACGTAAGTGCATTATTTATGGTATGTTGCCACGTTCGACATGCTTCTGTGGCAAAGTGACACGTCCGACACGTTGGGCATGCACGTTTGGCATGCCATTTAGCGCATTGGCGCAACTTTGGAAAGCCAATTTGGTATTGGCGCAATTTTGCTTCTCTTTTTTAATACTACGGAAGGTTTAGAGCAACCTGACTGGTCGAAAAAGAGAGGGCGGCCAAACGCGGGCGTGGCCACACTTCTGGTGTGGGTGTGGCAGGTTTAAAGCGACCTGATTGGTCGATGGGACATAGGGCTGGCAAGTATGGGCCCAACCACAACTTATGTGCGTGTGGCGGGTTTAAGGCGACCTAATTGGTCGAGGGAAATAGGGCCGGTTTAGGAAACATGGGGCATGGCCAATGGCAAACGGTGCCGGCTGGCCTAAGGCATGGCCACACCTCCCTTTGCTGCTGCTCCTATTCTGCGGCTCCTTTATTTCTTGTTTTCTGATTCTGGGCAAGATTTTGTACCTACTAATCCATGGCGGATTAGTTACCTAGTTTGCCTAGGCTTAATTTCGACAGGCAAGGTCTGATATACTGCGCAAGGCGCAAAACCCTAATTTTTGCAAATTAGTCAGGGTAATATCTGAATCTTGTGAATTATCACAAAATTGATTGAATTCTATGTGTTGACACGGAGTTCTTTAAGTTCATTTCCAGATAGCAGTATGCTTTCTGATTGAATACTTTATGCAAAGACCTTATCCTTGATACTTGGAAATTCGCGCTACTCTGTTGCGAGTGAACACAAACTGTCATGCCATATCAACATTAAGGGTTCAGCCGGGAACATAGCACATAAGGAATTCAAAGAAACTTATATTAACTGAATAATACAGGCAAGGTGCCAAAATTTACAGAATATCAGGGATTGTTGCAACATGCACCATTCTGGATAAATTTCATGTGAATATATTGAGTTGCTCAATAAATGCGCCAGTGAAGAGGTTGAACGCTCGTCACTTTTACATGGCTCCGTTTCTTTGCAGAGTGACGACATATTAAATGCAGGGTTTTACAAATTTAGCCCTGAACTAAAAACCACCATCAACACCTAGTTCAGCTAGGAGTAGTCTAAGCTTGTTAAATCGCGCGGCCAAATCGTGTGGTCGTGATTATTTTCTGAGACTGATATGAACAGTCCAGATTCTCCTTAAGGAATTCAAACGCGTTCGATCGCGCTAACTTTCAATTAAAAGTGCGTCGACACGAAAATCTCTTTGCCAGAGGACGATGCAGCCTGTGTGAGTATTTTCATGCAGATTCTCAATACTGACACTTCGGGAGATTCACGCTACTCTGATGAGAGTGAACATTTAATCGTCATGTCATGTCAATATTGGGAGTTCGGCTGGGAACACAGCATAGGAAAATATCAGGCAGGTCAATGCATTAGCGAATAATGCGATATGTTAAAATTTACAGAATATCTGGGACTATTGCTTCACGCACCATTCTGGATAAATTTCATATATAAATGTACCGAATTACTCAATACATATGTAAGTTGAGAGGTTTGAGCACTCACCACTTTTTAAATTGCTCAACCTCTTTGCAGAGCAATGGCGCATTAAATATACCGAATTTCTCAATACATATGTAAGTTGAGAGGTTTGAGCACTCATCACTTTAAATGGCTCAACCTCTTTGCAGAGCGATGGCGCATTAAATACAGGGTTTTACAATTTTATCCCTGAACTAAAAACCACCATCAACATTAAGTCCACTGCTTAGTACGTAACAATGACATTGTTGCGGGGTAAGCACTAGATGGTGACAAATAAAGATAAAACTTATGAGGCAAGGTAGACATATGTTACCAGGATAGAGGTCGGCTAGGTCTTTGACCAAGACATGTTTAGCGGAGTATCAAAGCACGCAGTGATTGTCCTCCTATCATATGTCAATTCCCCCCAGGTAGCTTTCGAAATTTTCTAAACTCCATTGCGCTCGATTGCGAGAGGCCTTGAATTTAAGTTGCTTGGAGTCTGAACTGCTGAGTCGCAACTAAAATGCTTTTTAAACTTCTGAGCATTGACTGGAATGGAATTGCTCCCATCCTGACTCTTTATCGGCTCATTCTTTCCCTTCTGATTGCGATGATGAAATGCTTAGAATGATTATATGGGCAAAATCTTCTGGAGTCTTTGAGTGAAATAAATAGGCTGAGAGGCGTTATGTTTCCGTCGTGCTGCTATCAAGTCTTCAAGGACTTCGTTACAAGCGACATCCTTTGAACCATCTTCTGAATCTTGGATTGTTGTATGGAATGGGATGCGACTGAGCAGTCCCCAGTTATACTTTAGATCCGTGACCGGATATGTGAAAATATCTCTGCGGCGTACTTTTGAATTAGTCATTTGTTGATTAATGAGCGGGAGTCATATTTGACAGATCTGTATTGTATCCAAGCTTTTGGCAGCTCATGCACCCCTTCCATAGGAAATTTGAAATCTAGAAACACCGTACCTGACTTTGTCAACGATGTGACAGACATGATGTGGTTGGTCTGTATGGCTTGCTGAGGCGTTGAAGCGACTTCGGCTTCTGGAGAAGACGTTGAAGCGGCTTCTGGAGAGAACGTTGAAGCGACTTCTGGAGGGAACGTCGAAGCGACTTCTGGAGAGAACATTGAAGCGACTTCTGGACGGAACGTTTAAGCGGCTTCTTGAGAGAATGTTGGAGCGGCTTCTAGAGAGAACTCCAGTGAGGGCGCCATTAACCCTTGATTTCGAAAAACGAGTTCTTCCCATTCTTATGTTTGATAATCCCCGGTGCAGACTACATACTTCTTGAATATTTGTGGCGTGCCGGCTCGTAGAAGCGTGTACGCATTGTCACGAATTAAGAAATACAAAAGCCAGGTGCGTAGAAGCATGGACGCATTGCCACGGACTAAGAAATCTAAAATCCATGCTTGTTAGTTGAGGAGGCTTCATCTCCAATTAATGGCGCGTGTAATGTGATTCGATGCGCCGTTTATGAAGAAGTAGTTGCAACCCGGGAGTTAGGGCTGTCAATGGAAGAATATCCGTCGGATATCTGGATATCCGATATCCGACAGGTTAAGAACTATCGGATATTCGATATCCGACAGGTTAAGAACTATCGGATATTCGATATCCGAGAATATCCTATAGGATATCAAAATCAGTTATCGATATCCGATAGGTTAAGCTATCGGATAACGGATATTTATCCGATAATATCCGTTAGTAACAAAAAAATCTGTAAAGGTGAAATTATTCTCATACTGTCATACATAAAACTTGGAAACAGTACTCATAAGATGGCATCTGAATTGTCTTCATCTGAATGTAAGTCTCTTACTCACACACATACATGAAAAGAAGCACAAGCAAATGCTAAAGAAAGTAAAAACTTAACAGATATTCAAACAGGGTCTCTCTTGTCTTCATTCGTATTCGGTTTCCAAAATTTCCATATCTGCATTATAACAATTAACAAGTCAACATTCAGATAGAATAAGATACACAACAATTGTCTAAGTAGTAATAATAGGAACTATGCACTGAGTTTAAGAAGAAAAAAATGTTTACCTTCATCACAAATGAAATCTGGCAACCAATCGCTTAAGTAGAAGTAAAAGCTACTAAGCTAGATTTCTGTATCCAGTTTCACTAATTTAATTTGAGCAGGAATCATACAAAGAGGGAAACTAAGACACATGAAACTCTCAAGCATCAATGCTACAGAGCACTAATAATACCAGCTTAAAGAAAAGACACTGAAAGCTTAGTCTTTGTTCCCCAGTCCCTAGTTCATCCAATACTATCATGTGTATGATATAACATTACCAAATCATTTTCAAGAACAGTGGTCACATAATCACATTCCCCTAATTATTCTAAAAATCTCTATGATGCATTTGCTGAACCCCTAATTCACTTTTCTCAAATCAAAAAAAAAGAAGGGAAAATCATACAATAATCGATCTAAACTACTAAAAACCCTATATCCATCCAACATCTAAAATTCAAAAACCAAAAATTAGAAGAAAACTCACATCAAAATATATTCATCAGTTTCCCTATTTCCATAAAACTTTCATAAACTTTCATAATCTCAGATTGTTAGGCCTCATATTCTTATTTAAGAATAAACCCATCTCAAATCTTTCTCTAATTTCATCATACCCTAAATTTTTTTGCAAGACAGAAACCACAAATCCCTAATTTCATGAAAATCGAACACAAAAATCGAATATGGAAATAGAAGTACCTGATTGAGCGGGTGAGTGATTGTCTGATTGATAAGCAAAGCAACTGAGTGAGTGATTGATCGGGAGAGACAGAGAGTGATCGATTGAGAACTGAGAAGAGAAGAGAAGGAAAAAAAGAAAACGAAAAAAATGACTCGGTTCTCGACTGAATCCACTCAATCCAGGCAGTGATAATCGATTAATAGATGAAATTACAATTATACCCCTAATTCTATCGGATATCGGATGTTAACCAAACAGATATAGCCTAATCCGATATAGATAGGTTAAGGAAGAAATATCCGATAATTTTTTTTATCCGATATCCGATATCCGATAAAACGGATAAAATCCTATAGGATCTCGAATAATCGGAAACGGATTCCGGATATCGGACATATATTGACAGGCCTACCGGGAGTGTCATGTGTGCTGACTTCAAATTCATTGCTTCTTGGTTCCGTGAAGGGGATTCCCAAAATCCGAAAAACTGCAGACAACTCCTTCTGGGAATCTCGTCAGGCGAAGGTTAAAGCGGGTTGCTCATCGGATGCGAAAAATGCTTGCTCCGGAAAGAATGTGTCGTTGCTTGATGATCTTGTGTTTTCTTTTCCTTTACATATTCCCCTCTTCGGTATTTTGAAAGATATGAGACATCTTTTGCTTGGTTTGATTTTTTTGGTTTCGAATTAATGATTTTGTGAGGGTTTGGGTTTACTTGAGACTTTTCCTTGAGATGATTCAGTAGTAAAGATATTTCTAAAAGGGAAATGATACTTCGATCAACTGATAGATTGAAACCCTAATTATGAAAGCAAGCAGTGCAATCATTTTGGAGGAATTACAAATATTGCATGAAAGGGGAAATTGCTGGAGGAAATACTAAAGTGAACGCTGGAGGAAAAGGTAGCACAGCGTTTTAGGTATTGAAGGGCTTGAGCCATCGTGAGTGAATTGTCACGCCTTCCAGTTTGTCGGCATTGATGAGCTTGCAGTAACCGCCTAAGATAACATCCGCCACCAGGTATGGCTCATCTTCCCTTTCTGTAGGCGACACTTTCACTGTCACATCTCCAACCTGAAATAAGGTCACCTTCACTACCATATCTCCAACTTGAAATGAGTTTGGACGTTCTACAACTACTTGATTACTGAACTCGTTATCTTTGACTGAAACACCTTTTAAATTTTTTACAAAGCGTTTGAAAGGAACAATCTCCCATTCACATCTCCTAGTGGCGGCTGGATTGTTGATCGAAGTGAGTCCCCGAGCCTTAGCGTAAGGAGGAGTGACTGGTTGCAAAAAGGGTTGTTCAATAAGACTTACTTGGGTTCGGAACCTTCGAATGTATGTTGATGGGCTTTTTTCAGGCAGCTGCGTCACATTGGCAAGTTGTTGATACGTCAACAGATAATCTTCGGGGTTGGACGACTTGCTGGAAATACTTTCAGGTATTGACACCGGCAAAGGACACACTCCTAGCCTTGCCTTGTTGTTATGCACTCACTAACGCCCCAGAATCATATCATAATTCGGGTAGTCTTTCACAATATGAAACTTACCGCGTGTTAGAGCGTCTCCCACCTTGATTTCGAGGTCGATATACCCGTAAGCGTCTCTAGACTCTCCTTCAGAATTTTTAATTATGGTTGGGTAGTGAACAACTTCCTGCTTTGAAATATTTGCAGCTTTCAGGGTCTTGACAGTGACAATATTGAAATCAGACACTACATCAATCAGTATGTTGTCAAACTCGACATCCTTCAAGCGAGCGACGGTTAGGAGTCCCCAGTTACATCTCGTGTTTTACAAAAAGGATTGGGGTTTGGGTCGGCCTCCTTAACTGGAAATAGACGCTTGCCTGATACGAAACGGTTGAGGGCTCCAAACATGTCTTGACGCTGCGCCTTAGAGAAATACATAATTTCACATAACTGCTCCATCATAGACTGCACATTTTTGTTGATAGAGTCCCTAGAAATCATGCAGCTCCTGACAGGAAGAGGGTCTCTGTGGACTCCTTCATTTCCTAATTGAAGTTCTACCGCATCCACCTTTTCTTTGAAAATGCGCTTCAATTTGTTGCAGTCACTAGTTGGGTGATTTACAAACCTGTGGTAACGACAATATTTGGGATTCACCATCTCTTCTTCGGTTGGCGGACCTCTGAGAGGAGGTATCTTGATGGCGTCATCTTGAATCCATGCTTCCAGGAGTTCAATGACTTCATCTATTGGAAATGGGAAGTATGAAGCAGCATCTCCAACCTCTTGTTGTTGCGTAGGCGTTTTAGCTGGTGCATTCCGTGGTGGAGCTGCCTGATGCGCTTATGATGCACGTTTGGGCTGTTGCTCCGCCACTGGAGCTTTTCTCTTCCCTCCTTCACCCACCACACTTACAGAGGTCCCAATATTGTATTTTTTGTTGATGAGACGTCTGCTTGCTCGAGTCTCACGTTCATCTTCGTTTCTGGCGGGTCTGGTCCTCTCCAGTAGTGCCGGTGCTTTCGTGGCCGAGCGTTTAGCGGCTTCATGAAATTCGGGAAAAGTTTGGAAACGCAAGTTCTCCAGTAGAGCGCGATAGATCGGCATCATGCCATTAATGGATGACTCTACCAACTGTTGTTCGGTCATATTTGGATCGTGACAATCCAACGCTTGAATCCTGAATCTTTTGACGTAATCATTTTGGATGCTCATCGTATCGTTGGAACATTCTCCCCAAGTCTGAAAAGGTGATTTGCTCGGATACGAAGAAATACTTCTTGTAGAAAGCAGTTACCATCTCACACCAGTTGGATATGCTGTTTGGTGCAATGTTGTTGTACCAGGTGTATGCTCTCCCGGTAAGTGACTTCTAGAACTCTTTCAGGCGAAGGACATGGTTGTATTCGTGCTCTCCTAATGACTCCAGAAAACGAGAGATGTGTTCACGAGCATTACCAGTACCATCATAAAGGGAAAATTGAGGGGAAGAGTATCCTCTCGGGAGAGGAACTCTTTGCACATCAGGAGGATAGGGAGGTTTATGTTGATGCAGGTTTACCGGGTTTTCCTTGCCTCGATTTTGGAGAAGTCGTTCTAGATCCTCACGTATGGTTGATTCCTTTCTCTTGAGCGCTCAGGAACAACACGAACTTCCTCATCTATGAATGCACGCCATGTTGAAGTGCTTGCGAAGAGTGTTGAAGGTACTCCTTATTGGTTCCATGGGATGACGTGGCTCTTGTGGTAGCCGCTCCGTCAGTGTCTTGAGGAAAGTAAGTACCTCTTTCTGAGTTGTAGCCATGTCTGTCTTAGACTTGGCGAGAACTTTTTGTCTTTCCATCAAATCAACAATGGTGATAGGGGGTTGGCTTCCTCTGGTTCCTCGAGTCTCTCGTCCTGATGAGGGAGTGGCAGTAGCTCTAGTAACAACCGGAGGCGTTACGCTCGAAGAAACATTGGGGGTAGAGGCAACGACTCTGGATCTGGTGATTGGAGGTGTCACGCCCAAGGGAATATTTCCTGCACCGCTGGTGTTGGTGGTTGAGGATGCAGTACCACGAAATGTGTTGATCGTGCTGGTAGGTGGTACATTGGTATCACCGGCAGCAACGTTGATGCCAGGGGTATTGTCAGCGCCAGTAACATCGGGATTTGTTGTTGATCCAGACATAAGATCCACCATCTTGAATTCAAAAGAATTGAAAATTGATCTTTCAACCGAGAGATTAATCTCCCACTGTAGTCACCAGTTGTTTGATGGTAAAAACTGATTCTACCGTTTTTTGTTAAATTTGGGTATGTTGATGAGAAACGAATTCAAACCCTAAACAAATGCACTGCATGGGAGTACTTTTAGATTCGAGAGATCAAACTGTAGACTCTGGCCTAAACCAAGAAATGGTCGTTCCAAATTCAATTCGGTCACAAAGTGAAGGAGAAGGGTTGATCTTAGGGAGGGAAGCGAAGAAAGTGTTCGAGATCAGAATGTTGAATTATGAAGGTGTTCCTGTTTTGTGACTTGTATCATAATATGCTTTCTGGTTACTTGTGTTGATAACACTTGTATTGTCCCCCATGTCGAAATAGGTTGAAAACCTATTTATACAAGTCATTTGAGCGCAACCCTGATCTCGTAAGAAGTGGAGAAGATTAAGTAGTGGAGTAGTGAGGTTGTGTAAGAGGTGGCGATCATCATGTGGTCACGCCTTCACCCACTAATCTCATTGTTGTTAATCGTTCGTCCTTTCCTAACACGTTCTCGTAATGGGCGCGTTGCACGCCGCACACTGTAAACCACCAGACCAATACCCAGTAAGTATCCCCCAGTTTGTGACATGTTTGATGTCTCTAGTGAGTGGGTAAAGTCGTGGGACTTGCCGCAAAGAGTAGATTATGGTGCTATTAGGTTAAATAACTAAGTTGTTTATGAGACCGATAAAATATCGTATGTATTCGATGCACGTAGAGCATCTCTTTTAAGAAGCTCAAAATAATCGATGTGCATGAAGCATCGTTGTTTTAGAGCTCGATCAAATAAGTCGCGGATTGGGCGTCTTAAAAGAGGTAGCATGACCGACCTCCTTTGGGTGATCGTTTAGTGGCTCTAGGGGAAAGCTATTGCTTGGTCGATCGCCCCCTGTGAAGGAGGGGTGGACGGTGATCGCATTGCTACTTTGTTGATTTTCTGAACACAAATCTACATCATTCAAATGGGCTAAAAAAGTTGGATGGACGAGATGATTTGCGGCAGTTAATGACTGCTATTGAGGCAGCGCGAAGGGCCATCTTTGGGAGATCATCCGGGATCGCACGGTCTCGGCCGATCGTTCCTTGCAGGAGGGGGGTGGCCGATGATCATTGAGGTACCTCATTGATCGCCTAATATTTGATCCAAGCCGTCCGACCAAGCTATCTAAGTTGGACGAACGAGATAGTTTTTTTGCGGCAGATGTTTGCTGCCGTTGATTTAGGGTTTGGCAGTCGTGCAACTACCCTATTTTGGTTAATCGATTTCCAAGCGCTGGGCGCTGATTCAAACAGACCGATCGGCCATGTGTGAAGACGAGCCGCTAGTGAGTGTGTTGACATCTCCTGGGTCATCTAAAATCAGATCTAAGCCACTCGATTCAGCTGGAGAAAACAAGCGGTCACGATCGATTTGCAACAGTAGCGTATTGCCGCAAATATGAATTAAGGTTTTAGAAACGACCGCGTCTACCCTAGTTCAATCGAGCAATTTGATACGTCATTGACTTCCCACATGTAAGTCGATCGAGTGGGATTAAAATTGGGCTGGCAGTGAACTCATGTGCACCTCTTTGATCGCCCGAAACACGATCTATGTCGTCCAACTAGGCTAGCTAAGTTGGACGGACACGATATATTTGCGACAGTTGTACACTGCCGCTACACAAATTAGGGTTTTGAAAATAGCGTGCTTGCCCTAGTTTGGGAAAACGATTTGTTGATCTACATACTTGCCGCGGGCAGGTCGATCGGGCAAGGGGGAAGTTGGGCCGCCAATGTGCATGCTGGTGCCTCTTTGATTATTCCAGGAAAGATCTCTGCCGTCCAACAAGGCTGGAAAAGTTGGACGGTCATGATGTATTTAAGACCTTTTTTTGACGGTCTTAGCTCGTTTGAGCTATTTTTATACAACGTGAACACCCATGTTTGGGTCGGCGTTTGAAGCGCTTGTGAATGACCAACATAGAACTCGATCGACTAGGGCACTAGTGGGCCCGCCGGTGGTCACTATGATGATTGCCTAGTTCTGCTAGGAGTACTCTAAGCTTGTTAAATCGCGCGGCCAAATTGTGTGGCCCTGATTATTTTTTGAGACTGATATGAACAGTCCAGATTCTCCTTAAGGAATTTAAACGCGTTCGATCGCACTAACTTTCTATTAAAAGTGCGTCGACACGAAAATCTCTTTGTCAGAGGACGATGCAACATGTGTGAGTATTTTCATGTAGATTCTCAATACTGAGACTTCGGGAGATTCACGCTACTCTGCTGAGAGTGAACATTTAATCGTCATGTCATGTCAATATTGGGAGTTCGGATGGGAACATAGCATAGGAAAATATCAGGCAGGTCAATGCATTAGCGAATAATGCGATATGTTAAAATTTACAGAATATCTAGGACTGTTGCTTGACGCACCATTCTGGATAAATTTCGTATATAAATGTACTGAATTACTCAATACATATGTAAGTTGAGAGGTTTGAGCACTCATCACTTTTTAAATGGCTCAACCTCTTTGCAGAGCGATGGCGCATTAAGTATACCGAATTGCTCAATACATATGTAAGTTGAGAGGTTTGAGCACTCATCACTTTAAATGGCTCAACCTCTTTGCAGAGCGATGGCGCATTAATTACAGGGTTTTACAATTTTATCCCCGAACTAAAAACCACCATGAACAAAAATATTTTCGGTTATGGAAATTCCTTGGTATCCAAACTACCTTGGCCTATAAATAGTGAAGTTTTGTTCTTCTTACAAGCTTATCCTAAGGCAGACACTTCATTTCATTGTAACCGATGTAGACGATTAATAGTATTACTTGTAATACTAACTTGGAGAGGAGAGTAACCTAATTAGCGAAATCTCTTACGTCCGCTAGTTTATAGACTTCTTTGGGATCAAGAAGCATCTAAATAATACTGTTGGTGGGAAACTAGAATTTCATTATTATTGAAAAAGCGGGGGTCTAACAACCACACCCAATATTTCGTTTGGCAATCTGAATAGACAAACTCCAATATACTTTCAAGAGAATCAACTAGACAGTCAGACTCAATCTAGAGAAAAGTATATCAAAGAGTTTTATATATCTATCTCTCAATTCAATCCGGAATCATCAAATAGGAATTTGCGAGCCCGATTGAATATAAGAGAAGTAACTTGAACGGTACCAAAGACCAATGTTCAAGGATCAATCAATTTCAATCAACAACCAAAGGTTGGATTTACCAATTGATCGATTCAATGCACAACCTGTGATATTTCAATTATATAACAAAATATAATGCGGAAAAGAAATAACACAGACACCAGAATTTCGTTAATGAGGAAAACCGCAAATGCAAAAAAAACCCGGGACCTAGTCCATCCTTGAACACCACACTGTATTAAGCCGCTACAGACACTAGACTACTACCAATGAACATCAGACTGGAATGTAGTTGAAACCTAATCAATCTCACACTGATTCAAGGTACAGTCGTGCTCCTTACGTCTCTGATCCCAGCAGGATACTACACACTTGATTCCCTTAGCTGATCTCACCCACAACCAAGAGTTGCTACGACCCCAATTCGAAGACTTGATAAACAAATTTGTCTCACACAGAAAAGTCTATTGGAATAGATAAATCTGTCTCCCATAGAAATACCTACTACTTTTGTTCCTTCTTTTGATAAATCAAGGTGCACAAGATCCAATTGATAAACCGGACTTATATTCCCGAAGAACAACCTAGTATTATCAATCACCTCACAATAATCTTAATCGTATGGTAGCGAAACAAGATATTGTGGAATCACAAACGATGAGACGAAGATGTTTGTGACTACTTTTTAACTTGCATATCGGAGAATCAATCTCGAGAAAATCTTAGAGAAGATAATACTCAATACGATAGAATAGGGCAAGATCAGAACACGCATCTACAGAGAAAATAGTTGGGTCTGGATTCACAATCCCAATGAAGTCTTTAAATCGTTAGCCTACAGGGTTTCGTGAAAAACCTAAGGTTAAAGGAGAATTGACTCTAGCTTATACAACTAGTATCTTACAGGAGGTGTGGGGATTAGGTTTCTGATAAGCACGTAAATGCGACATTTTTATACCCACATTTATACTAGCTAGATCTCGATATTTAGCTGATAACGTTGTTTTAAGCCTTTTACAGGAATTACAAGTGGAATCCGTTCATCCGGAAAATAAAAAGCTAAATGAAGCTTAATGGGCGTTTGCGACAAAATGGCCACTGTCACTACTCAAGGCACCACATGGATACATTTCTTCACGGCCAGAGCATGGGAAATGCCCACTCGTGGGTAATCAAAGGAAGTGAGACGTGGCTTTATTACAACCACATGCTGTTAGTGGAGAGTATACGCTCTCTATCTCAGGAAGGGAAAAGAAATTCTCATTCCCTAACCAAGCGGCTGCCTTCACTTCTCTCTCTCTCTCTCTCGTTTATTTCATTTCTAGGTCAGAAAGAGAACACAACACATCAATGGGGGTTCAAGTTCTTCTCCTCAAAATTACAGGTCCAGATTGGGTTTAATCGGAAGTTATTGAGACCATGAAAACAAAATGGAAATTGTTGTTATTGGGAATTGAATGGAGAGGTTAGAAGTGGTTAAATCGAATGAAAGATGGAAAATGAAATCAATTAGATGGGTGTTACTCGAATCCGTGTGATGGGTCTGTATTAGGTCTATTTGCTGGTGGTGGAATTTGTATGTGGATGTGAAAAGACAACATCAAGTTCAATATGCTCAACAGTATGGAACCAATGGAATTATGGGTTTTGTTCTTGCTGTCCAAATGGGATCTAAACAGGGATTGTTCTTGAGAGAAGAAAGACTTGATTAATTGGGTTTGTGTCGAAATTATACTGTGAATCTCTCGATACTTCATTGGGAAGTAATTGGCAGAAGGGAAGATGGAGTTGTTAATATGGTCTGAAAATTGGATGTTGAGGTCGAGATTTGGGGCTAATCTGAGCTGACTGCAATCGAGATTGAGAAGGGGTTTTAACCTAAAGTTGGTTGAATCAATGGCGTTAATAGTGGAAACAATTGTTACAGTGATGGATTGAATCTGTTGGAGTCGCAGGGCAGTGAAGAGTACAGATTTTGGGGGGTTCTTAATTTGATATGAACTGAATTTGTAGATGACAGCAGCAACATCAGTTGAATTTGGGGGTTTCGACACCGATTGATACGGTTGATAAACAACATCAGCGGCATCAGGTACGAGATGCGTTTCGACCTAACTTTGTTGCTGGTTAATGGCAGCTTTATGGGAAGTATTTCAGGCAGTAAATGGAGATGGTTGAGACTTGTATCAACCTGTGATTTGAATTCCCAGCGGAGGTGATGACTTGGAGGCTGTTGTGGTTGAATGGAATTACAGATGGATTTTGGGAGCTTGGCATTTCGTTGTTACACAGTGACTAGGAGGTGAATGGAGATGGATTATGTGTTGATGCTGATGTTGTGGTTGTATTTATGATTGGTGGACAGAAGATGAAGATGGGTGTGTGGTCAGTCTGGAAGAAGGTGTTGTTGGTTAGTCGGATGGGAGTTGAGCTGCTGCTGCTGCCGGTGAACCAAGGCATTCTAGCTGGTCAGGGACGAATTGGTTGGTGGTCAGACTTTGAGAAGGGCCAGGATTAGGAATGGGTATTTGCATTTGGACTGGGCTCTGGTGGTGCTTGTACCAGTCAGAAGGAGAGAATTGGGATGCATACAAATATCCGATGAGATGGACTTCTGAGGATATGCCGCACTCAGGGAAGACACTAGGGTTTGAGCATTTCTACTCGCTTTTCATTTACTTTATCATTTCTATGGCTTTTAAGAAAGCTATGTCTGGCTAAACTCTACATTTGGGTGAAGGATGAACTTGTAGGTCATATTATTTATGTTCTTAAACAATGGTTTCGAAAATAAAAGCATAACTTCATGTTTGTGTTTCTCTTATTTGGGTTGATTGTTTTATGAGTTTCTCATGTCTTATGCCTTGTATACTACATTGTTGAATTCAAAAACATTAGTCCATCCATAACTTTGGTGATATTTGATCTACGATAATTCTATGACTATCTATGCCTTGTATGATTAGTAGTTAGGGTGTCTATCTTTTAGGTTGAGAACAAACATAATCTTTGATAATTCTTCGATAAAGCTTAAACGCCACATCTTCCATGTATTAGCTAGGTTTGCTATTATACATGAGTTAAAAGAGACTTTTGTGATAGAATATGAGTGAAGCCTTGGCCTACAACGGATTCCGTAACCCTAATATTTCCCCATCCTTGATTTACAATCTTTATAAATTTGCTCTATCGACTTGTTAACTTATTTTCTTGGTACAACAATCTCTGAATATTGAATTGATTGGTTAGTTCTTAATATTGATTAGTAGTAGTTTTCGCACTCCTTGAGGGAGCGAACCGTGCTTGCTATCGTGTGCTATTTTTGACACCGTGCACTTGCGGTAAAACAAAGTCGGTCTACCGACGCATCAAGTTTTTGGCGCCGCTGCAGGGGAGTGGCTGTAAAATACTCTCTGATTGATATCATCAATTTTCTAGTCATAGTTTTTGTACATAGTGTATTTTTGTTTTTATTTTCTTTTAGTTCCTTTTAAGCAGTTTTTCTGATTTTGTTTAGGTACCTTAGTGAGTTTGAATCTCTCGAAAAACGGCAGAAAAGCTCGCTGAGATTTTGCAAGGTGAGTTTGTACAAACTTCTGCATCTTGTTTGCATATGCAGTATCTACTAAGTGGTTAGGATAGAGAACAGTTTGATCGTCTTGTTAGAGTTAACCCTTTATACATGACGGAAACAGATGATGAGGGTACGAACCCTCCACCTAAAAGTTTGAGAGATTATATGTTCCCAACTAGAGTATCTCAACTTTCTTCTATTGTTTTGCCTACCACCACAACAACTTTTGAGATTAGAACAAGCACCATTCAATCACTTCCTAAATTCTTTGGTAAGGAGAATGAAAATCCTTACTACCACATTAGAGAGTTTGAAGAATTGTGCGGTACAATGAAATTCAAGGATTTAGCTGATAAGTATCTCAAACTTAGGTTGTTCCCTTTTTCCTTGAAGGATAAGGCAAAATCATGGTTAAATGCATTAGCTCCTTCATCAATTCATACTTGGAATGACATAATTAATCTATTCTTGTATAAATTCTTTCCGAGGCATAAAACTATTGCCATTCGTGGAAAGTTGAATAGTTTTTCTCAGCAAGAAGGAGAATCTCTTTATGATTACATAGAGAGGTTCCATGATCTCTTGCTACAATGTCCACACCATGGATTTGATACTCCTAGGCTCACATTGATCCTTTATGAGGGATTAGATTTCAAAACTCTGAATATGGTAGAATCATTTTATGGTGGTAATTTTCCTGATAAGACTGCCGAAGAAGGTTATAAATTTTTGCATGAAATGGCAGGAAAAACACAAGAATGGGAGGTTAGAGAACCCATAAGATCAATGACTAGTAGCACAGGGGTTCACAGAGTTGACAGTGAATTGGACTCTGAGGAAAAGTTTGCTGATATTTTACGAAGAGTTGAGTCTTTAGAAAGAAATGCTGAAATTAAGCATGTTGAGTCTATTACGCATACATCTTCTATTACTAATGATTTTGCTGACCAAAAATTTTCTAGTTTGGAAGAAAGTATGAATTTGTTTATGCAGGCTACTCAAAGATTTATGGCGACCTTAGAGCAACAACTAGATCATATCACTAGCCAGTTGAATGAGCGAGACAAGGATCAGTTCCCGAGTCAAATACAGCTCAACCCCAAGGATTCTGTTGAGGTAAGCACATCTGGTGCTAAGCCTACTCATCATGTCCAAGTCTTCTCTACCCTAAGAAGTGGACAGGTTGTGGATAACCATGTTCGTGATGCTTAGGAGAATGTGCAAGATAGGAACCTGCCTACTATTACACAGGTGACTCCTTCAACACAAAAAGAAACCGATGAAACCGAAAAAGGTAATGCTGAAATTTCTTATGTTCCTCGCGCTCCTTTTCCTCAAGCATTACTACCTCGTAAGAAAGGAGCTAGTCCTAATGACATCTTAGAAGTGTTTAAACAAGTTAACGTCAACATTCCACTCTTAGATGCCATTAAACAAATTCCTTCTTATGCCAAGTTCCTAAGAGATATGTGCACTGTGAAACGAAAATTGAATGTGCGTAAGAAAGCTTTCCTTACTGAACAGGTGAGCTCGATTATCACACAGAAAACTCCACCCAAATTTAAAGATCCAGGTTGTCCTACGATTGCTTGCACTATAGGTGAACATAGGATTGAACATGCATTGTTAGATTTAGGGGCCAGAGTGAATCTCTTGCCATATTCTGTGTATGTGCAATTAGAACTTGGTGATTTGAAACCCACTAATGTCACTCTCCAATTGGCTGATAGGTCAATTAAAATTCCTAGGGGAGTGGTAGAGGATATTCTTATACAGGTTGAAAGTTTTGTTTATCCCGTTGATTTTATTGTTTTAGATACCCAACCTGTTTCTAATCCTAGTGGGCAGATTCCTGTCATCTTAGGCAGACCTTTTTTGGCTACCTCGAATGCGGTTATCAACTGTCGCAATGGAATCATGGAGCTTACTTTTGGAAATATGAAAATGGATATAAATGTGTTTAGCCTTTCAAATTCGTCTGCGATTTATGGAACTTGTGAACATGTATGTATGGTTAATGGTGTGAATGATGATACTCACTGTTATAATGAGAATCTCGAAAACATGTCTGAAAACTTTGCAGGTTGTAAGGAGTTAACAAAAACTGAACCATCAAATATTTGCTCATCTTGTTTTGCCAAGCCTGATGAACTAGTTTTTCGTGAGACTAGTAGTAGTTATCAAAATGCTTATATAAGTGTGAAACATATGGATACTGGTCAGTTAATTCACAATAAGAAATTAGAACCAAGAATTGTTTGCGTAGCTCCTTTGCCAAGTCCTGTGGTCTTGTGCTTATTGACATTGTTAATGCATTGTTCCCTCCTAATCTAAAACCCAATTGGGAGTCTCCACTGGGAATCAAAATTGGTAAACATTCTGAACTTATTGTTTATGGGAGTGAGTTATTTATGAATTCACATATCTTTTTGGGTGTTTATAGTGTTTGCAGGTTCATAGTTGCAGCTGAACTTGTGTGTTGGGTTGATCCCCAGCTTTTCAGGCTTTACATATATGCTGGCAGGTTGCTGTTATGCATCATTATTCACTTCGGTTGAGATTATTTGTTGTGCGCAAGCTGGGAAACAAATATCATTTGCTTCATGGGAGTCAACCCATTAGATTTGTTTCCTTTACTCTTATCTTTTATTTATTTGCCTATTGCATATTAGGAATTTTTCCACCTTGAATTTTACTTTGAATGACTCAATTTACATTGAGGACAATGGAAATATTTAAGTGTGGGGGAGTGGTTGAGTATACAAATTTGTGCTAGGTATTCACATTCATTAAAAAAAAAACAGCAAAACAATTTTATTTATTTTTATGATATGACCAGCTGTTGAGCGGGTCTTAAATTTTTTTTCTTTTGCACGACATGACCAGCTGTAGAGCGGGTCAATCTGATTATCCGTCTTGCTGTTTAGCGGACATTTCTTTTTCACTGTTTAGTGGATTCGTCTAGTTGTTTAGCAGACATTTCTCTTCCACTATTTAGTGGTTCCGTATAGCTGTTTAGCAGACGTCTCTCCATATCCAGCTGTGTAGCGGATATAATTTTTCTTATTTTGCTCGGGACTAGCAAAATGTAAGTGTGGGGGAGTTTGATAAGCACGTAAATGCGACATTTTTATACCCACATTTATACTAGCTAGGTCTCGATATTTAGCTGATAACATTGTTTTAAGCCTTTTACAGGAATTACAAGTGGAATCCGTTCATCCAGAGAATAAAAGGCTAAATGGAGCTTAATTAGCGTTTGCGACAAAATGGCCAGTTCACTACTCAAGGAACCACATGGATACATTTCTTCACGGCCAGAGCATAGGAAATGCCCACTCGTGGGTAAACAAGGAAGTGAGACGTGGCTTTATTACAACCACAAGTATTTAGTGGAGAGTATACGGGTCCTCTCTATCTCAGGAAGGGAAAAGAAATTCTCATTCCCTAACCAAGCGGCTGCCTTCACTTCTCTCTCTCTCGTTTATTTCATTTCTAGGTCAGAAAGAGAACACAACACATCAATGAGGGTTCAAGTTCTTCTCCTCAAAATTATAGGTCCAGATTGGGTTTAATCGAAAGTTATTGAGACCATGAAGACAAAATGGAAATTGTTGTTATTGGGAATTGAATGGAGAGGTTAGAAGTGGTTAAATCGAATGAAAGATAGAAAATGAAATCAATTAGATGCGTGTTAGTCGAATCCGTGTGATGGGTCTGTATTAGGTCTATTTGCTAGTGGTGGAATTTGTATGTGGATGTGAAGAGAGAACATCAAGTTCAATATGCTCAACAGTATGGAACCAATGGAATTATGTGTTTTGTTCTTGCTGTCCAAATGGGATCTAAACAGGGATTGTTCTTGAGAGAAGAAAGACTTGATTAATTGGGTTTGTGTCGAAATTATACTGTGAATCTCTCGACACTTTATTGGGAAGTAATTGGCAGAAGGGAAGATGGAGTTGTTAATATGGTCTGAAAATTGGATGTTGAGGTCGAGATTTGGGGCTAATCTGAGCTGACTGCAATCGAGATTGAGAAGGGGTTTTAACCTAAAGTTGGTTGAATCAATGGCGTTAATAGTGGAAACAATTGTTACAGTGATGGATTGAATCTGTTGGAGTCGCAGGGCAGTGAAGAGTACAGATTTTGGGGGGTTCTTAATTTGATATGAACTGAATTTGTAGATGACAGTGGCAACATCAGCTGAATTTGGGGGTTTCGACACCTATTGATACGGTTGATAAACAGCATCAGCGGCATCAGGTACGAGATGCGTTTCGACCTAACTTTGTTGCTGGTTAATGGCAGCTGTATGGGAAGTATTTCAGGCAGTAAATGGAGATGGTTGAGACTTGTAGTGGAGGTGATGACTTGGAGGCTGCTGTGGTTGAATGGAATTACAGATGGATTTTGGGAGCTTGGCATTTCGTTGGTACACAGTGACTAGGAGGTAATTGGAGATGGATTATGTGTTGATGCTGATGTTGTGGTTGTATTTATGATTGGTGGACAGAAGATGAAGATGGGTGTGTGGTCAGTCTGGAAGAAGGTGTTGTTGGTTAGTCGGATGGGAGTTGAGCTGCTGCTGCTGCCGGTGAACCAAGGCATTCTAGCTGGTCAGGGACGAATTGGTTGGTGGTCAGACTTTGAGAAGGGCCAGGATTAGGAATGGGTATTTGCATTTGGACTGGGCTCTGGTGGTGCTTGTACCAGTCAGAAGGAGAGAATTGGGATGCATACAAATATCCGGTGAGATGGACTTCTGAGGATATGCCGCACTCAGGGAAGAAACTAGGGTTTGAGCATTTCTACTCGCTTTTCATTTACTTTATCATTTCTATGGATTCTAAGAAAGCTATGTCTAGCTAAACTCTACATTAGGGTGAAGGATGAACTTGTAGGTCATATTATTTATGTTCTTAAACAATGGTTTCGAAAATAAAAGCATAACTTCATGTTTGTGTTTCTCTTATTTGGGTTGATTGTTTTATGAGTTTCTCATGTCTTATGCCTTGTATATTACATTGTTGAATTCAAAAACATTAGTCCATCCATAACTTTGATGATATTTGATTTATGATAATTCTATGACTATCTATGCCTTGTATGGTTAGTACTTAGGGTGTCTATCTTTTAGGTTGAGAACAAACATAATCTTTGATAATTCTTCGATAAAGCTTAAACGCCGCATCTTCCATGTATTAGCTAGGTTTGCTATTATACATGGGTTAAAAGAGACCTTTGTGATAGAATATGAGTGAAGCCTTGGCCTACAACGGATTCCGTAACCGTAATATTTCCCCATCCTTGATTTACAATCTTTATAAATTTGCTCTATTCGACATGTTAACTTATTTTTTTGGTACAACAATCTCTGAATATTGAATTGATTGGTTAGTTCTTAATATTGATTAGTAGTAGTTTTCGCACTCCTTGAAGGAACGAATCGTGCTTGCTATCGTGTGCTATTTTTGACACCGTGCACTTGCGGTAAAGCAAAGTCGGTCTACCGACGCATTAGTTTCCCAGCTGCTATAGTTCTCCTTTATATGGTTTTCAAACCAGGATTTGCAATCTAAGTTACCTTGGTAACAAAGCATTCAGTATTTACCGTTAGATGAAAACCTGATTAGATTCAAGCTAATATCTTTCAACCGTTAGGTCAGACTTAGCTTGTTATACACAAATCAAATGTACCCTCATTTAGGTTTAAGTAACCGTACCTAAACGTGTACACCATGCTGGCTCAACAATAGTTAACCAAGGTTAGCTATATGAACACTCTCATATCAACCTTATTCATCTTAACCATAACTAGTTCAAATGACTCAAATGAAACTAGTTAAAGAGTTATTCAATTGCTATATTCTCATAAAAGTATACAAGAACACAATTGAAGCAAAATCGGTTGATTCACTCGAATCAATTCATGAACATTATAACCACGGTTTGCAAAGAATGCATTCCTTAATATATAAATGTATTAGTTCATGAGCCAACCGATTTTAGAATTTTAACCACTCAAGTATGCATACGGGTACGCACACCTAAGTAGCTGGTCTAGGTTTGGGTTCGCCGGTATGCGAACGAATATGCATACTTGAACACACTTCCAAAACCCATCAGAAATTCCTGGACCTATACCTAACGCAAGTATGCGTACCGGTATTTGTACTTGGTACACGGAATTTCACAACTACAAGTACGCATACGGATATGCATACTTGAGTTCCGGTCATGGATCACATACATGCAAGAATGCACACTATGTTCATAATCCAATGATGGTTAAGTATTTTAAACTCTATTTCAATCATTGAAACTTTCTTAGAGGATGACAATAGCCGTTTTCACACACTATTAGCATCAAAACAATTTTCAAGTTATTGAAATAATCATAACGAAACATTCCAAGTCTACACCAAATGATTGTGTCACACAAACCATGTAAGATGTTACTCGGCGATTTTCACATGACCATCTTTTGACTTTCGTCAAGAATATAAGATGAACTTGGTTGAAGCGAAAGCTTACCAACACATATTTCGAGAAATATGTAAGCGAGTTAAACTCAGCTCGAAATCTCAAATGTGTATAATCGACAACTGCATAATAATACGACTTTTGTCTCAATATAGGAGATAGAGTAGAAATAGACATTCCAAGTGATAGATGAGTTTTAGTCTCCACATACCTTTTGTTGATGAAGTTCCACAAGCTCCTTAGTAGATCTTCGTCTTCAATTGATGAACACCGTGAAGTCTAACGCTCAACTGCACAATCTATCCTAGTCCGAGACATCACTATAAGTAGACTAGAAATCAAGACTTATAGTTTTGATCACTAACATTGACAAACAAGCTTGAGATAGCAACACTTGCGAGTTCGACCAAGCAGTGCTCTAACAATCTCCTCCTTTGTTAATTTTAGTGACAAAACTATCAATACATATGGATTACAAAATAAATAAACTTTGTAGCTTCTCATCCAAATACTTGATCTCCTTAGTTCTTCAACTTACTCGAAATCTTCGTCACTTCCAAGTACTCCAATGATTCCTAATGTGTTCAACTCAGCATCATAGTTGTTGAAGATCCGTAGCTATAATAATGAGAAAACAGTTGCTCTCAATCATTGTTATACAGTGTCATTGTATCATTACACAACATCAAATTCCAATTGTATCACAACTTTGACAACAATACTATGGTGATATGTATCGCTCCCTCTTAGTCAATACTTCATCTCACAATGAAAATCACTCCCCCTTACATAATGATCCGTAAAACATATGTATTTGTAGTGTGAACTACAGATTAATTCTCCCCCTTTTTGTCAATATAAATTGGCGAAGGTACGAAAACTAGTGGGATCCTCATGAAATTTTCATAGAGGTACTTCATGACCAAAAGAGAACAACATACCAACTTGTTTCGATGATTTCACATAGTCGAAACTTAGTGTATTCATCAAGGAGTTTATAAAGATACAAGATAACTCCTACAATATTCCACAGTCGCACTCCCCAGAAAGATTTGGCAATTAAGCACAAGTTCAATTAAGAACTCTCCCCCATAAAATGTCATTTCCGAAAGAACAACAAGAGCGATCTTACTTTTACAAGAAAAGAAGAATTTCTTTGGACATTAACAAATCACATGAAACATGAATTTGTATCCAAAAATCTCAATTGAACCACAAGGAAAATGATCAATTCAATTGGTCATGCTCAGCATAAGAGAACTTACGGAGCAACACAGTACATACACAAAGATGTGGATCAGGAAAAGACCAATACTGCGGAATAATCAAAGATTCATTCTATTTTTCATCACTATTTGCACAATGACATATGATAGACTTAATCTTTGTAAACAAAAGTTCATCCTTTCTTCCATCAATATTTGCATAATGACATAAAAGGCTTAACTTTTGTAATCAAAAGTTCATTATATCTTTTATCAATAATTTCATACCGACATATAACAGAGTTAACTTTTGAACAAATATGGGACAGTCAAGGTTCACAGACGTAAACAACATATCCCATAACAATTTGCAATATATAAAACCATAAAGATTAATACTGTAAAAATCATCTTCCAAATCAACTTTAGAATTTAAATAAATAAATCTAAAAATATTGCAAGATGAAAACGTTGGCAATAGCTATGTGTACTCACAATAATGGCTATTCCAAACCCTAGTTATCCTTCTTAGAAACACAAGAATAAATTCTCATAAGAAGTTTCCTAGACATTGGGACCTCTGAAAAATTATTTATCGTCCCCGAACTCCTTGTTGTCAACAACCATGGGAACATAAGGTTCATGAAGAAAGGATTCAATTCCAACAAACCTTTTGAACTAATGTCGAACCAGGGCCTTCTGAATTTCAAGAGTTCTCAAAGCAATAGCCTTTATTTCCTGAATTTCCTTCCTTGTTTCCTTCAACTCTTCAAGAACACCAGAAAACTTGTGAGAATTTGAAGGAACAACTCTTGGCTTCCTCACATTACTTCTTTTTCTTTTCAAAGTTGGAGGTAACGGAGATTTATCTTTTTCCTTCATGATTGATGGCTTAACAATCATATTAACATCTTTTGCATCATAAGACATAATGCTTGGAGTATCCATACAATCAGAATTGTGAGAGGAAATCACAAGATAATCTCAACAAGCAGTCTTATGATAAAAAAGAGTTTCAAGAGAAGGAAAAAGGAATGTAGGGTTACGAAACTTTTAAACACACAAGTTCACGCACGCAAAACTCTCAACCCTAAAAAGGGTAGAATTGTCGAGAATAACCCTTTTTATTGATTAAAACAGGGAAGTCCCTTCCAATATCAATTAGATATGAAAAGAGGCACGAATTCCAAACGTGCAAAGCTCAGCAGAGAAAAAAGGAGAGAAAAAATAAAATCAAAACAATCTAAAACAATTTTCTTTTCCTAAAGCCTGAGGTGTGCATAATCTTGTCTTTTTTGATCAGGCATATGAGACAAGATGCACTAACCAACACAATTAAGTTGTGCTGGGGTGAATAATAATCTGTCTACCATAACCTTTTCGAAAGGAATTCATAGAGCCATGTTTCTCAGAGTGTTTAGAGCATAATTCTTTCTCTAATGATCTAGTATTTTCTTTGGAAACTAACTTCTTTGAAGAAGAGATGCGTTTACATACCTCTGATGATTTTTGAACAAGTTTGAGCTTGTTTGCTAATCGATTCGCTCTTCGTTGAAGTTTGTTGACATATCTCATTTTGTGTTTGTACTTAAATCACTTTGAAAGTTCATGACCTTTGAGAGAACAATAAGAGAATGTCAACATGGAGGATGATTCAGATGCCCGAGATGTGTAGGCAGCTATACACATAGTGGAACCTAAAAAATCAGAAAAAGAGTTTCCAGTAGAAACAGGTAGATTCATTTTTTCTTCCAGACCGGTTGATATTCCTTATGAAAGAATATATATATTGATGTATGTATTGCTACAATTATCAAAATCAAGATTTTCATACAGAAGTGCAACACTTGAATTGTCGTCTTCATTAGAATCATAGTTGCCAGACAATTCATCAAGAGTTGCAGCTAGACCTTTGTTCCCAGTGTATTTTTTACGATTTAGACACTCATTTACACTTAAAGCACTAAGGCATATCCTCGTCATCAGTTTCATCTATATCCCTGTTTTTAGGAGGAACACGATTATGAGGTTTAACTGATGACATAGGTTTATCTCTGGAGAATTGTTACTTCTCTTCAAAAGAAGATCCCTAAACTGTCTTGTGATCAAGGAGACTGACTTGTTAAGATCTGCATCTGATGAATCAGCCTCAGAAAGATCATCTTCAGAGATGCAAACACTTTTACTTTTGTTAAGTAATTTGGTGTTCTTTTGTGATTTGAAATCCACATCCTTTCCGGATTTGGGCATATGCTCATGATCAAAGATCTTTAACTTCCTATTTCTGGAAAGAGTTGCAAGGTTATTACCTTCAATGATGTCATGCTTCTTAGAATCGTATCTAGATGGCAGCGATCTGAGAATTTTCATCACAATGTCCTTTTCAGGAATAGTCTTACCCAACGCAAAATATGCATTAACAATTTCAGACACTTTGTGATTAAACTCTTCAAATGAATCTTCATCTGCCATATGAAGGTTTTCCCAATCAGAATTTAGGTTTTCAAGACTAGCTTCCTTTTCACAGATATTCCCTTCAAATACGGTTCTAAGATATCCCAAGCATCTTTAGATCGAGCGCACGTAGTCACATGGTGCTGAAGATCTGGGGTAATGTCATGGATGATAGCATTTAACCCGTCAGAATTTTTCTTTGCAGCGAGAATCTCGGCAGGTTCGTATGCACCAATATCCTTTGGAACAGTTGCATCGCCTTCTGCAACAACCGGAGGATTATATCCATTAACTACATAAATCCATGATTGAAAATCACGCGCTTGAAGAAAGGCACGCATAGCAATTTTCCACCATAAGTAATTTGAGACATCGAAGACAGATGGTACGTTTATGGAGATAGCACTTCTGTCCATATTCAGATCGCTAGAAACACAGACTTATGAGGTCTTAAATGTGTTAGCCTGCTCTGATACCAATTGAAAAGGCGGGGGTCTAACAACCACACCCAATATTTCGTTTGGCAATCTGAATAGAAAAACTCCAATATACTTTCAAGGGAATCAACTAGACAGTCAGACTCAATCTAGAGAAAAGTATATCATAGAGTTTTATATCTCTATCTCTCAATTCAATCCGCAATCAACAAATAGGAATTTGCGAGCTCGATTGAATAGAAGAGAAGTAACTTGAACGGTACCAAAGACCAATGTTCAAGGATCAATCAATTTCAATCAACAACCAAAGGTTGGATTTACCAATTGATCGATTCAACGCATAACCTGTGATATTTCAATTATATAACAAAATATAATGCGGAAAAGAAATAACACAGACACCAGAATTTTGTTAACGAGTGTAGATGACGGAATTGAGGAGACGTCCGTGTGAAAAATCCTTGAACCGAGCGAAATTTTGAACCTCATACAGATGCACTGCAAGAAGGGAGTGCTTTAAGTTCGAAAGATCAATCTGTAAGACTCCGGCCTAAACCAAGAACAATGGTCGTTCCAGATTCAATTCGGTCACAAGAGAGGATGGGTTGATCTGTAGGAGGGAAACTGAGAAATGTGTGAGATCAATGGTGATCTGAGATTGTAGGTGTGTCGTGAATTCAGTGTAAATACACTCTGAATGATTGAATTTTACTCAATTGAGAGTGATTGCTCAGACTATGAGTTCATGTAGACGAAAGATTGTCTGTATGAACTTGCCGAGAAATTGCTTGTATCTTTCAATCATGATTCAGAGGTTTTTTATATTACTAAATTGAAAACACTATTATCCCATGAAGTGTGACAGTTGCTGGAATCATAGAGTGGGGGAAGTGGAAATCATGTCAAAGCCAGTTGCTCATCGTGCGGAGACTTGGTTAATTTTCCAGCCACTACTTTGCTGACTCTTCCAGATGATTGCACGACTTGCTCACATTCTCGTCGTGGGTGAACACACGTGCCGTAGACCGCCATACCAAAATCCTAATTAATATCCCCCCATGTGACACGATTGATATCTCGTGATTGTGGAGTCAGTTACTGACTTTATGGGACGATGAGTCCATGTATTACTGAGTTGAACATGATTTGAATTGTTCTGAAACTCATGAATTAAATACGTCTGCTGAGACGAGGTATTATTATGTTGATTACCTAGGACGAGCAAACTGTGTTGCTGAATCGTTGAATATTGATAGTTGAACCAATATTCTTTAATTTGAACAAATATTGCTAGCCTGAGCAAATATTGTTGGTTTGAGCAAATATTGCCCATTTGAGCAAATATTGCTCGTTTGATGAATCGCTGATATCATGAACAAATAAAATATTAATTTAAGATACTGACTGCTGGGCCTAGTATAATAAACAAAATGTTGATCATGGAATCAATATAAAATTATCAATATTTGAATCTTCTCAGAATCATATTTTTGCAGAGTCTTGGATTCAAAACCCTAATTTTAAAGAATTGATGATTTATTGAAAATCAACCGCAGAGTGAAGCAGGGACCGGCTACATGGGATCATGAGTCCACCATGTAACGCCCAGATGCTCGAATGAGCAAAATACCAAAGTCTCTTGATGACCATTTGGTGAAAGAATGATTAAATGCTGGTTTAATCATTTATTAAAATAATGCTCGTCTGAGCGGAAAATAATAAAACCTAGCCGTGAAAAGATGAGAGACCGACCAAGAGATCATGAGATCGGAACTTGGTGGTCATGGGACCAATTGATGGTCATTTGAGCAAACCCTCAATTGTTTGAAAAGAGTTTGGACCTAATACGAGCAATTGAGCAAATTAGGTCAAAATCATTAAAACGTGTGGGACCGTCCATTTGCAAGCCTTAGGGTCACCCTTGGTCGGTCAAGGGGATATGTCCGTGTCACCATATTGTATTTGTCTCAGTCCTGAGAGTTTCGATATTTTCCGGTGCGCATTTGAGCAACATTTTGAGAAAATATGAAGGATTCAGGGTTTTGCTAAAACTAGGAAAAAATTCATGAAATGATGAAAAATAATTAATAAAATAGGGATTTCAAAGTGTGGGACCGACCATGACTAGGGCATGACCGACCATCTAGTAAGCTCGGTCCCGCAACACTTTTCCCAATTTTATGTATTTTCTTTGAATTGAGAGAAATTCCATGAAACTGAAGAGTTTTATGAAATTAGGGAACTTCCATGAGATTAGGGAAATAAAATAATAATAAAATATGGAATTATGGAGTGTGGGACCGACAATGGCCAGGGCATGGCCGGCCGGCCAACGGGCACGGTCCCAGGGCACTCTTCCCAATTTTATGTAATTTTCATGATTTTAGGGAATTTTCATAAAATCAAAGAGATTTGTTGAAACCAAGGTATTTTGTTGAAATCAGGGAGTTCTCATGGAATGAGGAAAACAAAATAAATAATAATAATAAAATAAGAGGCGTGTGGGACCGGTTAGGGCATGACCGACCGGCTAGGGCCCGGTCCCACAAGTTTTCTTAATTTTATAATATTTTTCATAAGGGTGCCAGGAACCGAGCCGGACCGACGGACCGCGCCGGAACCGGTGGAACCGTACCTGATTTTGGACTGAACCGAGGAATGGGGTACAGGTACCGGTCCAAAAAATAGGAATCGGGGTCTGGGGGTACAGGTACACGGTCCACTACAAGTACTTGCTGTACCGGACCGAAAGTACCGAATATTAAGAGCCATTAGATTTAGGGGATCATAGATTAGTAATAGCCGTTAGATTAGAGGGGGGTATATAAGCCAACATACAGAGCTAGGGTTTCTCTTATCAGTTTCCTTTCTTCTCTTTTTTGTCTGTCTCCTCTCTCTGAGAAGGAGAAGAAGTGAAGAACCCCATTACTAAATCCATCTTCTTTGTTTCAAATATTCAATCATCTCTTAATTTCTCACTCTTAGAAATCAGGTTCGTCATTTCTTTTGATTTGTTTCATCTTTTTTGTTTAATTTGTTTTTAATTTTTTTATGCCTGTGATTGACGGATTTTTTTGTGCTATATCATTGTATTAAAATTCAAGACTTCAACTCCACGATCTTCATTACACCACCTCTCAATTTTGATTTTTGACTACTGGGTTCATTAAATCTCGATTTGGTAAGATGAAATCTAGATTTGTAGTTTCCAGATCTAATGAAATGAAAAAAAAATTAGTTGATGTTATTTTTGTCTATCCTGAAAGTTTCTATTGATCTGATGACATGAATGAATTACCAGTGTTATCATTTTGAAACCCTAAAGCCCTATTTTGCCTTTATTATGAGTCATTTCTTCTCACTGGATAATTGAATCTCCTTTCAGAAAATTTCTTAATTGAATTTGTGTTTTCTGAAAGGCTAGTATCATTTTGATTACATATGTATCTGCTGTTATAGACTGAATTTGTTGTTGGCTTTAATAGGCTGTTCTGCTTAGGAATACCAATGTGCATGTGCTGCTCCTTCACTGAAAAACTCGTTGAGATCCGGTCTTACAAGGTAAGGCTCTCTTCTTTATGCCAATTGTTTTGCTGATTTGGTTCAAGTTAAAAATCTTGGTAACATCTAGTTTCAACAGACAATGGGTACTAATTAGATTTTGGATTTATGGATTCAACTTGGTGTTTTGAATGCATGTTGTTTGTGTTCTTTAGATTTTTTTCCAGCAATGATTCATGTTTGAATTGTGTATATATTGTTTGTCAGTGACCAATCATTCATGGATGCATCAAGTCCAGCTAGGGATCAGAACATAATATGGCGTCAAACATATACATTGTTGATATACATGTTACATTATTACTTGTGTTTGGAAGTAATAGATATAGACTAATAGTTACTAACTGCTATTATTTGTTTTTGCAGCGTTACTTGGTCCTATCAACACTGATGCCACCACAAGTGCTGCTGACATGGATTAGAAGATCAAGATTCAAGACTACTGCAGCACTAGCTGCACTGCTAGATGTTCTTTTTTTTCCAGATTTTCTCATTTTCAAGACTTAGTATGTGTGTATGTGGCTACTGCCTACTGCTACTTGTTCTTTTTTCGGATTTTCAAGACTTTAGTGTGTGTTTGTCAGTTTGTGTGCTACTGCCTACTGCTACTTCTTTTTTTTTCCAGATTTTCAAGATTTTGTTTGTTTGGTTTGCTAGTAATATTGCTACTTATTAGTTGGTGCTTTGTTTTTTGATTGAGATATTACTTAATATAATGAAAAACAGGTAAAAAACATGTACTTATGTTGTCAGAGAAAAAGACATATTTCTGTCTGGAAAAGTACCGACTGGTACCGAAACCGTACCGAATGGTACCGGAACCGAGGTACAAGGTACAGGTACCGGTCCAAAATTTTGGAACCGAGGCTAGGGAGGTACAGATACTCGGTCTCTTCAAGAACCGAGCCGAACCGTACCGTGTGCACCCTTAATTTTTCATGGGTTTAGGAAAAATTCATGAAATCAGGGAATTTTCATGGTTTTAGGGAAAATTCATGAAATCAGAGAATTTTCATGGATTGAGGGAAATAATAAAATAATGGAGAACCGTGAGGTGTGGGACCGGCCACGGCTAGGGCATGGCCGGCCGGCTGGTGCTCGGTCCCGTGACACCTTTCCCTAATTTTATTATTTTCCTTGACGTAAATAAATATCATGAGATTAAAGAATTTCTTTGAAACGAAGGAGATTTGCTCGAATGAGAGAATTTTCATGAGATCAGAGAAAAATAATAAAATATGATAAAGTATAAAATTGGGCGCGGGACTGGTCACGGCATGACTGGACGGCTGGTGAGCCCAGTCCCCTAGCGCCTTTGCTAATATTCTATTATTATTATTTTCCTTTCTATTTTGCATAGATTCCTCGATCCTTCGTGTTTTAGAATGATCGTTTGCGCATTCAAATGCTGGTCTGTGCATTATTGCTAAATACACTTGCACCATTTTATTCAGGTTTTATTCGATGCTCAGATGCCTGCACGTTGAATATTTATTATTAACCCATGGAATTCTGCTGGGAAAACCATAAATTGAAGTAACGAAACATTCAAAGAATATAATTGAATATTCAGCTACGATGAGAGATAATTAATTGATGGCTCTATACTAGCAGGGCTTCCTATCTAGGATCATTAATTATCTGAGAGTTGAGCAATACGAACTTGCTAGAGTGTCATATTTCTCCTATATAGTCAGGGAAAACCTGGTTGCATCCTGAAGACGTTGTTGCTCTATACTAGCAGGCACGCTGTTTAGGAGCCGTCCAATCTTTCGATTCTATACAGAAATAATTACTGAAATTGCTCAGTATTCATGAGATGTGCCGTGGCCCCAGCTGGGGGACTACACATTTACATATACTATGAGAGACAGCCTTCTCAGTCAGAGGTTTTATGGCATGAGCTTTCACGCTTTATTGAGAGACACGAGTCTCAATACTCATCCGATTGCCGGATCCGGAGTATGTATAATTATGGTTTTACGATTTTGAACTTGTCGAAAATCCACCATCTACATTAAGTCCCCTGCTTAGTGAGGGACAGTCATGTTCCTCAGTCAGCATTGAATGGTGATTTTCCAGGTACATACAAAAATAAGTAATTGAACTTATAAGATAAGATGTTACCGGATTTAGACTGAATGAGCAAACCATGGTTTGAGCGAAAACCCCAGTAGCATAATAGAGCGTCATCTAGTGAGCACAAATTGGTGTAGAACCGCTGATTTGATGACGGGTCCTTGGTCGATTTAGGGTTCACGGGTCCGGGACCATGGAAAGAAATCCTTGTTTTAGGAATAGACGCTCGTTCGTTCGTTAATTTAAGGAACAAACAAAATAGACCTGGGTCTAATGATATAAAATTTTGTCTATGAGCTTTCACGAAAAAGAAATTTTATATTTTAAATATGTGAGATTTCACAAAGTGGAATAAACTCTCGTTTAAAAGGTGGATGCTCGTACGAGAGAAAAGTTTTTTTTTAATAGACGTGCGTCTGTTAGTAATAAAATTTTGTTTATGAGCTTTCATGAAATTTTTTTATCTTCGAGCTTTCGGAAATCTTTGGAAATATACTCTCGCTTCAAAGACAGATGCTCGTGCGAGGGAGCAAAAATATATAGATATATTTTTCAAATTTTCGTGAGTTTCACGTTAAATATATATATATATATATATATATATTTTGTAAAATCAATGTTTTGATTTTGTGTTGAAAGTAGACAACTATACATGGTGAAATAATGTCTGTATGTGAGTTTTCACAATTGTAAAATAGACGTATGTTCGATTTTTGAAAATCAGTGAACGTTCACATAGTAAAAATTTATATAAAATCAAAATTTTGATTTTCAGCAATTGTTAGAGGTAAATTTTTTTTGATAAAATGTTGATTGTTTAGATTTTGTGATTTGTCAGTGTATGCACTAAAACCAAGAAATATTCACCTAGTGGGAGTGGCTCACAGAGTGAAAATTATGTAAATTGTTCACATGATAGAAGTTTCGTGAATTGTTCACAGTTTTATGAAAATCACGTTATGGTTTTGAATAATGAAGTTTGTTCGTCTTTGCAGGTTTGAAGGAGCAAACAAATTATCGAGATTGTAATCACTACAGTTAGTGAAATTGTAAATAGGTAAGAGTTGGATGGTTACCATTTTTGTAGACGCTGTTGTGAGCACCTTTATTCCATGATTCATTGTTTTGTCGAATCATGTGGTTTGTATGAACGATGTGCTGAAATATCCACTTTGCAAGAATGACTGACTCCCAGGATGATACTTCCAAAGATGGTGTTTCCAGAGATGACATCTCTATGGATGAAACTTTAAGAACTGGTACTCCTGGGACCTTTGAGTGATGGTGAGAGATCCTTCATACTGAGTTGTACTTTTGGTTATTTCATTAGCTTTACCACAGGATGATCATATAGTGAAATCCCGGATCAATGTAGAATCCTCAGAAATGGAAGAAAGTCTTCGGGGCGGAGCACCCAGAAGTAAGGACTACAGGATGTTATCAAATGACGTGCAATCTCCATCTGTTTCTTTGGTGAGTTGTTAGCCCTCCTTGTGTCATGACTTTGGCCGTGCAATTAGGATCACGAGACCAAAGTTTGTTATATCTTTTCAGAATTTTGCTCCATCTACTGACGGTCTTCAACTTGTTCCCGAGCAACAATTCAGCAATCCAACACTGATGAAGAAGTCGATGTAAGTATTTCTTTCGTGCAGGTGATTGTGGCATCTCCTTGAATGAAATAATAATAATTGTTGTTGATGAATCCAGGAATAAATCAGTATAGATAAGCAGCATGTTGATGATGCACACTCTTCTTTGGGGCATGGGAATATGGAGAATTCCCGAAATCCCGAACCGAATGGAGATAATGGCGTTGTCAATGGAGATTCCGGCATTATCGAGCCTTCAAATGATTTAGAGACTCCAATAAGTATATCTCCTGTAATCTCTTCACAGAAGTATGAAATTGCTGATTTTGTGAATGAATGAATGAGAATCCATGTGAGTATACGAGTAATTTTGTCGAAATGCGTCACCAGAAAATTTCAGATTTTGTAGAGTCTTCGTCCGGAGTCGGATTTTTGCAGTCTGCATATGTATCTTCGTGCCCAGAAAATTTCCAAGTTTTAACATAGAAGCGTTTTGAGTTTTGAGCATGTTTAGGGCCTGAAAAAGGCGAGACAGTAAACTTCCAGGAGATTTTCAGAACTTTTTCAGATTGTATGTTGCCCAATGTTTCGGCCACATCTCCTTGATCTTTTCTTCAATTGTTGTGAATTTTGGATATGTTGTAGAAGACATCCATACGAAGAGAATGGTATATGACCCATCCACAGATTCTTCACCAATTGCTCGCAGATCGTCGGTTTGTACAGGACAGTGTAAAATCATCTCAGACGAGCTTGCTGTAAAACACTCATGTTGTGTCTTTAGACCATTCGATTGTGTATTGAATGTTTGGTGAAGGATTTTAATGTCATTGATTAGTTTGAGATCAGGACCCCTTGATTGATACATGAGCATGGTGCTTGCAGTGCCATCTTGCTTCTGTCAGTCGTAGAAACATCACTTCTGAAACCCTAGTCACGGGACCATAGCTGAGGTTGCTCTCGAGAGGGGATGAAGTAATGACCATGGTTTCATGTCCCGGTGGTAACTTTACTTTTATGATGAATGATTAGGACATGAGAGTCTGGTGTCACGAGTCTTGGACTGTGAAACTGATCATCATGATCAGTGGACCGTCAGTCCCCAGTATTTTGTTAAATCTCTCCTTTTCGTTTTCTCTTCTTCTGGAAAGACTTAGATAAAGGACCCAGGTAGAAAAATTGATGTAAAGACCTAGGTGGTCGAAGTTGGAGGTACCTTGATGAAGTACTTAGTGAAAGATCTGGTGGACACCGATCGACTGTGGAAGTCATGAATCCCGTCTAAGAATTGTTGCTTGCATGTTGTACGCTCTGGAAGCTGTAGGGACCTCATACGAGGTCGGAATTCGATGCTTGATCCCAACTTTTGAAGCTAAGAGTCTGAGTTATCACATGAGAAAAGAATCACTCAATTTGGAGTTGTATAGGTCAGCCAACGAAGCGTGCACATTTGTAATTTGTAATCCCGTAAAACATTTTCAGATTCCATAGACCTGACGGTAAAGACAATATTCTTTCAGCTCGTATGTCCGATTGATGCGCCCTTTTGGAATATTGTAGAAGAGACATATACGAACATCTTTTGTTGAGGAAGCATCGTAACATTCATCACTCATTGGTACGTTTTTATAAACCCATGTGCTGAAGTATGTTGTATCTCATTTGTAGAGGTGATGAGAACATCTTGTAGAAGACTTTGGTATTGTGCCCGCCCATCGCGCAAGCTTCAGAAATACTTTCATGTGAATATATTTCATGTCTTCACGCCTTGATATGAATCATTAGTGCTTGGAGAAGTCTGCTTCATCGAGCAATACTTCAGAGAATGGTTAGTTAATGAAGCCTTGTCATGAGGATGTTGCTCTTGAGACCGTTGTTAATGCTGAGATCTCGATTGAAATTTTCTCCAGAAATTCTTGTTGATGCTGAGACCATGAACGGAGTTCCTTATCATATCCTTGTTGATGACGATACTATGGTTGGAGTTGCTCCAGAGACCGAAAAAGGCTATAACTATGATTATCGATATAGCCTTTGCTCCTTCATCCAGTGAGCCTTTTACATTCACGAACTAGTTGGTGAGTCGAGCATTCTTAAGATAAAGATGTTCTAGGATTTCAACCCAAATTCTCTTGAATATGACTTTACTGTGAAGTGGCTGAATCGATGTTGTTGTGGCAGATAACAACGACAGTCTCCATTCTGGATTTGAGGAGAAAAAGTTCCTTGGTCGTGCAAGGATTGTGATGTAGAGAGGTTCCGTTGATGAAGTTTCATGAAATCACATCAGATTGCAAATTCCAATAAGATCGAGTCCCCAGTGTATGTTGAAGGAGTTTGTGCCATCCATGGATGAATGATGTTGCATCTTCTTCTGAAGTCTTATCGTGGGATAATGAAGAATTATCGATTGTAATTTCGTTACACTTTGATTGCGCTGGTGTTGAATCAGTGTGTCATCGTCGAGATATTTGTGATGAAGCCATATGCGCCATTGTAGGAGGTGTACTCTTTGATTGGGAGTATAATTTGAAGGCTTCTTGAGCGTTGAAGCGTCATATCCCTTGAGCATGTCTTAGGTTTGATCGTTTCGGTCCCAACTATCTTCTGTTGATTCGGCATTCCTTTAGTCGCGTTAGTGGGATTCAACACTTGTGCAGACATCAGAGCTTTCTGATTTTGTGGCACACATGAACACTCTTGCAAGGCTATGGAGAAATGCTCGAATTGTTCTTTGACGTGCTTGAACATCATCTCAGTAATGAATGTCTCAATGAGATGCTCGATTCGGAGAAATGTCAGATTCAACCACTTGGTAAAATATTGCTGAAGTGAGATTACCCACTTATATCGTCTTGAAATAGCAGAGATGCTATAAGAATTAAGTCCCCATGCTAGAATAACATGTGAGGAAATAAATGACATATACATGGGAGGAATGGGACTTGGCTGAGTACAAGACCTTTTGATGAATGTCTATGCATCTTTTGCAGGTTCTTGTTTCAACCTCGTCAAATTTCGAAATTCCTCCAAGTGCTTTGATGATGGAACGTCCGCCAAACCTTCTGGATCGGAAATTTCTTCGTTGGAAAGATGTGTAACCAAAGGAGCTTTGTAAGTACCATCTTTTCAGCGTGGATCCACGCTCTTCTGAAGGATATGTCATATCCTGGATCTCCTGATTATGTGAAACTTGGCTTCCGTCCATGTTGAACTTACGTTCACTTTGAGAGCGATGTAGCCATAAGTATTTCCGAGCGTTCCTTCAAGGTCTCTGATTGAGATGGGAGCATGAGTAGCTCCTTGTCGATTGATGCCCGTGGATCTATGGTTTTCAGTGTAATGTTGTTGATGGCGGTGCCAACATCGATCGACATTCTTTCAAATTAGTTTCTTCTGGGATTGACTGTGGTAAGCAGTCCCCAGTCGTACATATCTTGGTCTGCGACTGGAGGCTCAAGAAGTATATTCGGAATGGACTACTTGACATGATGTGGTTCAGTACTGTGAACATGTCTCTCCTTTGTGCCTTCGACAGATAAAGAAATTCACGTTCGACCAAGGATTGAACTGCCTCTTTGATAGGTTGTTCAGAGAGTGTAAAGGTTCTGACTGGGAGAGGATTCTTGTGTACTCCTTCAGTCCCCAGTTGAAGCTATTGTAGATCAACCTTCTCTTTGAAAATGTGCTTCAAAACTCCGCAGTCGCTTGTGGGATGATTGACGAACCTGTGGAAGCGGCAGTAACAAGGACTTTTCATGTCTTCAGTTGGTTTTTCCTCGAAATATGGCAACTTTATTGCACCATCTTGGACCCATACATCCAGGAGTTCGATCACCTATTCAATGGAAAAAGGAAAGTCAGGTGCTTCTTGATCAGGAACTCTTGTGCGTTGGTCAGAGGCTTGTGCATCTTGCTTATCCTTCCTTTGTGCTTTTGAAAGAGCTGAGGTATGCTTGCGCGGAGATTTGGATTTCCGTTTTCTCCCTTCTGCAATAGTGTTTGTGAAAGGCTGGAGGTTTTACTGCTTCTTGATCATACGTCTGCTACCTCGAGTGTCTCGCAGTTCTTCAGCCTTTGTATCTTTTGTTCTTTCAAGTAAAGCGGGCGCAATAGTTGCCGATCTCTTCGCAGCTTCATGAAGCTCTGAGAAGGTCTGGAAGCGAAGATTTTCCAATAAAGCTCTGTAGACCGGGATCATGCCGTTGATACGCAAGTCTACCAGTTGTTTCTTCGTGACATTTGGATCATGACAGTCCAGGGCCTGAACTCTGAATCTTTTCACGTAGTCATTGGGATGTTCACTGTTCCTCTGAAACATTCTCCCAAGATCAGAGAGAGTAATTTTCTCTGACACAAAGAAGTATTTTTTGTAGAAGGCGTTAATCATTTCTCCCCAATTGTTGATAGTTCCTGGTGCGATATTGTTTTACCAGGTGTATGCCCTGCATTTCAAGGATTTTGAAAATTCTTTGAGGCGAACAACATGGTTATGTTCATGTTCACCCAAGGCTTCCAGGAACCGAGAAACATGTTCTCGAGCATTGCCTGTTCCGTCATACAAAGTGAAGGTTGGAGAGGTATAACCTTTTGGAAGAGGAATCCTTTGCGTAGCAGCAGGGTACGGAGGATGGTGACGATGGACATGTAATGTCTTGTATTTTCCACGGTTCTCCAAGATGCGTTCCTGTTTATGGGTGAAAACTATTTCTGCCGGTTTTGGTAATTTGGGGTGTGTGGATGAGTAATGAATATTAAACCTAAAAAAATGCACTGCACAGGAGTGATTTTGATTCGAGAAATCAATCTGTACAATTCTGGCCTAAACCAATAAATGGTCGTTCCAGACTTGCTTCGGTCACAGAGTGAAGGAGATGGGGTTGATCTTAGGGAGGGAAGTGAAGAAGGTGTTGAGATGGTGAAGGTGTTGGCTATATATGACTTGTATCAGAAAGCTGAACTGGCTTGCATAATGTAAGCTATCAGTTATGGTGTTGGGATACGTTGTATCAACACTTGACTTCTGTCTTGTCTTGTTCTGTGGCAATAGGGAGGAGAACCTATTTATACAAGTCATTGAGTCTAACCCACGTCTCTCATGGGAAATGGAGTGATGAAGCAGTGGAGTTGTGTGTTAATGTCACACGACCAGTCTTGCCCACTTCTCCCATCATCACTAACCGTCCATGTCTTCCTGACACGTTCTTGTGATGGCGCGTTGCACGCTGCGCGCTGTAAACCGCCAGACCAATACCCCAGTATGTATCCCCAAGTTTGTGACATGCTTGATGTCTCGAATGTGTGGATCGTGGGACCCACAAAAAGTAGCATGTGATGCTAGATTAAATAACTAAGTTATTTAGGAAGTCGACATTTATGAAATATCGTGTGTATTCTATGCATGTAATGCATCGAATATATTCAACATGTATGAAGCATCGCTGTTTTAAGGCTTAACGGAGTAAGTCACGAATTAAGCGTCTTAAAATAGCTGCATGCCTAGCTACCTTCGAGTGATCGTTTGGAGGCTGCGCAGGCAAGCCCTCCCTTGGCCGATCACATGATGTGGTAGAGTGACGGATGGTGATCACCACGACACCTTATTGGCCATTTAACTCCTGCCCAGGGCTGTATAACCAAGCTGGTAGAGTTGGACGGATGAGATGATATATGACGCTTATATGCGACCGCTGATGGAATTTAGGGTTTTGAAGAGGTGCGCAAGCATCACTCTTCAGCTTGGTTAAAACCAAGCATGGGAGGTGTTTTTGGCAGGACCGGCCGGGCATGCGTGTAGACGGCATGCCGGTGTACATGTCCATACCTCACTGTCCCATGAAGATGCGATCTAGGCCACCCAATTTGACCGGTAAATAGGAGTGGTTGAAATCGATTTTAGACAGAAATCCTGTGCCCAAAGGATTTCTAAAGGGGCGCGGCATGCCACCTTCAGGCCGGGCGAACCGAGGCATCCATCCATGGTTTGTCTTGGTCGGTCGGGCATGGAGATGGATGGGCCCACAGTGATCACGTTAATACTCTCCAGACCTGCTTAGTCTATTCTTGGACCCTTCATCCAAGTTGGCGAAGACGGACGCTCGTGATCGATTTGCGACACATGCATGTCGCAAACCCTAATCAAGGTTTTTGGCCTGTCGCGTGCATGCATGTTCCGCCGGCCGAAACTATGAGCTACACTCCTCATCCGGGGAGGTCGACCGTGTGGGACCCTTGTTGGGCCGGCGGTGAGTGTGGTGGTATATGTCCGACCAACCCAGGCTTGATATAAGCCATCCAACCATAGCGGTGAATTTGGATGGTCGTGATCGATTTAAGTCTCTAGTGGACTTTTCCTACGACCCTTGATTCTTCACGCTGACCCAACTTCGGACAAGCATACGTTGCAATGTGGCTAGGTCAGGGAAAAGTCGGCTACACAGGAGTGAAGGGGACCCGCCGGTGTGTACCATGACAGATGTCCGACCGGCTTTGGAATAATCCTCGCCGTCCAACCGCACCGGCAATGTTGGACGGCCGTGACATGTTTAAGTCTGCCTTGGTCGGTTTTTGTCGCACGACTTCTTTTTTAGCTGCTCCGCACCAGCTTGTTCATCCAACTCTGGGATGGTGTTTGGTGGCTATCTGAAGGGCGTGATGTGCACCTGACCGACCAGGGCATAAACGGGCCCACTGATGGTCATTGCGGTGGTAGCCTGCTCCTGTTGAGGATCGTCTATGCTGGTTAAATCATGCGGCCAACTTGCGTGGTCGTGATTGTTTCTAAGACTGATATGGACAGCCCAAGTTCAAATATGCTCAATCGGGATAGTATAACACACCGAGAGATGTATGCTCAATCGGGCTAGTATAACACACCGAGAGGTGTAGCCTGTACGGGTATTTCGTGCATGCCTCACTATTAACACTTGGAGATTCGTGTTACTCTGCTGATAGCAACACTCTGTCGTCATGCCGCACTAATAATGAGAGTTCTGCGGGAACAACACAGGAAACACAAGGCTAGTCATGCATTAATTAATAATGCTTTAAATTCACAGGGTATATGGGATTGTTGCTACATGCTCCAACCTGGATGAATTTTGTGTATTTAATTCACAGAATACTGGGAGTATTGCCACATGCTCCATTCTAGGTGAATTAGTAAAGTGAAGAAGTATTCATCACTTATCAGTGGCTTTGTCCTTTGCAGGATGTCAACGCATGAGTTTGGTTTTACAATTTTAGCCCTGAACTAAAAATCCACCATCAATATTAAGTCCCCTTCCTAGCACATAATGTTTACACTATTGTGGGGTAGGCATTACATGGTGATATATACAGGTAAAACTTATGAGACAAAGTTAGATGTTACCAGGAGAGACGGGTCGTCCTGTCCCTGGAGCATGTCACGTTCAAGAGGCGTCCAGGCGAGCGTTCCCCTAGCATAATGTCGGTCTTGCCTGCTTCGATCGACCTTGCTATGCCTGCTTGATAGGCATGTAGGCCCGCTTACTTCGCTCAACCGTGGGACTCATCATGCGCCTGCTTGATCGAACATGGGTTTGCTGTGCCTGCTTCAGTTAAACGTGGGTCCACTGCGTGCCTACTTCGGTCGAACGTGGGACCCGATGTGAGCATGCTTGCTTCGAACATGGGCAGTTGTGCATGCTTCGATCAAACACGGGTCCACCGTGTACATGTTACAAGCGTCGGATCTGTCCTGTTCCTGCTTTGCTCGTACAGTTGATGTGCTTGCTCAAGTGTCATCCTTGCTACTTCGACTAAACACCGACCCTGCTATCTTGGCCAAACACCGGTCTTGCTGCCTTGACCAAACACCGGACTTGCTACCTTCTTCGCTCGAACGTGGCACCCACCGCGTGCTTGATTTGCTCAAAAATGAACCTTGTGTGCTCAAATGCGAATGTGGGTCCTACAGAGAGCGTTGAAGCAGCTTCTGGAGCGAGCAGGTCCCGGAGAGCGTTGAAGCAGCTTATGGAGCGAGCAGGTCCCGGAGAGTGTTGAAGCAGTTTCTGAAGCGAACGTGGAGGCGGCTCCTGGAGAGAGCATTGAAGCAGGATTCTGAAGCGAACGTGGAGGCGGCTCCTTCTTCAGTTTGGTTTTTCCTTTACATGTTTATAGATTGACCATCTCTTGTGTTGAATAAGTCCTTGACTGATGGCGAAGGAATCTCGTGCTGAGCCTCAGTCCCCAAGCATGACTTATATGGTTGTATCTTTGTCCGTAGTGGTTGTTGCTATGGTGAAGCTCGGGCACTGGTATCAACAAACGAACAATGGTTCTCAGCTGCAGCTGTGATCAGAAAAGACTGGCAGGAAGAGGCGTGACAGCTCCGGGCACGAACTCGGCGGTCTTCATATAATGGTAGAGCTCCTCTCGTCATTAGAGGGAGAAGATAATGATGGAACCGATAGCTTCCTTCATGATGCCTTAAGGAATGGAAAAGAGAGAGACAGTCCCCTGCCCACGAGTATCCTCTGAGCCTTCGACTTGATAGATGTTGTCATGCTGGGTTCATGAGGCCATCTTTACGCATGCGTTGCGCTTCATAGACGTCCAGGAATATCACCGGCCTTTGACAATACGTCTGCACTCTTGAGTATATCCTCGTCTTTGGACATCTTGGAATGATAGCGTGCTTGCATCTCTCTAAATTCACCATCCTTGAAATGGGCAGTGCTAAGCGTCACACTCCTTTGCAATTATCATCTTTGGATAGTGTTTTTGAGGAGTAGGGAAGTTCCATCATGCGAATGACTTAAGTAATGATGAAACTCTTGACTTGGAGAATCTGTATGTACCTCTTAAGACTCAGGTGCAATCTCCTTTGGTAACGCAACTACTTCTTCTACGGGAGACGAAATTCTGAAAGCGTCTCTCATTGATGTTGTTGTCGTCGATCCAGACATGGAATATTTTGGACGTTGTTTCATCATTGTGACGGTCGTGCATGTGGTATTGGAGTTGGAGTTGGCGATCTTGGACGCGCAGGATGTTGTATCTCGGTGGTTTTCCTCTTGCTGCTCTAGCAAAACTGCTTACAAAAGGCTGAAGGTTGTATTGCCCGTTGGTGAAATATATGCTTCCACGAACATCGTGAGGCTCTTCATTACTGGCAGGCTTGCTGTTTTTAGCAGAGTAGGTGATGTCGCAACTAAGCGTTTAGCAGCTTCACGGAGTTCAGAGGATGTCTCAAAGCGCGGCTTCTTCGAAAAAGCAGGATTGGCAGGTACCATCCTATTGATGCGCAATTATACCTTGAGGTGTCGGCTCCAGTAGGTCTGAAGATGTCTCGGGCCCGCTCTCGTCCGGGATGACATAATATGCGAACCCTTTGTGATGATTTGAAGATGACAATTGATCGCAGTCGTATGCGTCAAAAATAAATTACTTTCTCACAACTCAAAATAAATAATATAGCAAGGGTAAGAAAGGATCGTTCGCACAGAGAGGACTAGGTTGTCAATATGTTATGGTTTCCTATATAAAACAATGGGGGGTTTCTGATTTTTATATAAACTAAAAGTAAAATAAAAGCAAACAAAAAAATAAAGCACGCAAATCAAGGATGAGAAAATATTGGATAAAGGTTTCATCTTCATTAGCAAACAAGTTTTGATTGTATGATTAGAATTCGTATTTAATCTCATTATCATCAAAAGCCAAAGAATACCTTTTTGCAAGAATACTCCATAAATTTCCTAAGTCATCAACAAAGACATTAGAGCTGCTTATGTGAATTCTACCTAAAGAATAACCTAACGCCTTGCGCTAATTAAGTTCAATTCCTAGGAGCATTAAGTTTAAGAAATAGGCTAATCAATGCAATTGTCATACATTGCGCATGGAAATTCGGACAAAGGTCAATTACTACATATGATTACAAGAGTGTATCACTACAAACCGTAATCATATCATGCTACTCGTATTCAAGGTTATCGCTCGATGATGAACCCTAAATTAGCTATAGATATGGATGTGAGTTCAATCAAATCTAGACTCAACCAAACAAACATTCAATCATATTGCAATACATCAATCATGCAATTATTATATGCAGTAGAAATCAAACGATAATATTGAGAGAAAACTAATTCATAAAAATCATAACTTGGTTGCAAAATCTAACTACATCTTCAACCAATAAAAATAAATCAACTACTTGGGTATTTGGAAATCAACACAAAGAGTTTAGAAGAATCTATCATGTGAAACCCTAGAAAGCAAGTAGAAGTCTCCCTCATGGAGATATCTAGGTTTAGAGAAAGAGTTTTCTATTTACATGTTTCTCCCATTCCAAAAGGATACTTCCAGTATTTGGTCTTCTCAAAACCCATCTCCAATTAGTCCACCAAGCCCATGTGTGATAAATATGTCTCTGGAATTTTGGGTCCAAAACTGGTCACCGGAATTGCTGACGTCATCACCAGAATCCGGTCGCCGTCGCCGGATTTCGGTCACCAGAAAAATATCTCCGGCCATCGGAGATATCTGAAATCGTCAGCAGGAAAACATGTACTTCCCAGCAACTCATCTCTGCTTCTCTATAGTTCATACATTCACAAAAACCACCTAACACAATTCCTTATTTCTTGCGGAAACGTACCCAAAAGTGTGACCTATAGCTCATATATCCAGCCGCCAACTCTTGCATTTGACTCATACCCCCTTCACGATTGACTGAAATATTATGATCCACACTCTAATCTCTGAAGTCCAGCATCCTTGTTTAGGCTCACCGGCTCACCATTCTCGCTGCATTTCTGCACATTTCTGCAGGTTTAGTTGCGGCATATATTGCACATCTCAAGCCATACACTCTCTTTGTCAGTCTTGTGCAACTGCAAGCCACTCCAGTTCATTCATCACAGCATTACCAAGACTCCTCCATGTTTAGCTCTTCCAATCATATAAACTATCAAGCATTCATTTCATCATTGAGTTCTCTCCCTGCATTGCCATTCCATTCTATCCACATATCAACCAAGCCATTTCATTACAGTTCAAATTCATAGCTCCATTCCTAGCTGCAATCCATGCCTCCATTCCTGCATCCTAAAATTCCATCCAAGACAGCTACAACATAACCAGTTCACTGCCACAGTTGCGAACCTATATTTCATTATCTTCGAATTCTTCTTCCAAATAACAACAACAGCTGCAAATCCATCCCAGTACCATTCCCAATAATATATGGCATCACAACAGGCCCATTCTTCCAAAAGCATCATTCTTTCCTGCATTCACAACACCACTCCCTAGCTCCAATTCTGATTCTTCTATGCACCAGTACCAGCGTCCTGCATTTCCAGATTCATACACCAAGAACTGCATCAGTCCCAGTGCTCCTTTTACTGCTTAACCATAGATCATCCATCTTGTAACTTAGACCGCTCCACCACTGCATTGCCATCATCAGCATCATACAGGCCTATAGATGATTTCGCCTTGTTCATTCCCTGCTACCAAAATCATCTTCCCCTGCAGTGTATTCATTGTAATTCCACCAACACCTGTAACTGCACTGCTGCCACCAAAAACTGCAGCTTACCAGAAATCCACCGACAACATCACAGCTTCAGTCCCATGGCAACACTTTCATCATCACTCCATCTCCGACACCATCACTTCCTCCAGCTTTATCGTCTCATCCGAGAACCATCAGGTAACCACCACCACGATAACTACAGTCTTCGATCATTTCCCATCGGCAGCAGCAACACTGCCATCGTGCCATCGCTCCATTGAAACAAAACTAAGCTCAAACTCCATATTGTCCGCCATCAATCTGTCGCTAGTCTAAATATACATCACTGTCATTGGCAGAGAGTTTTGTCGTCACCACAGCTCCGTCACCTGTTCGTCTTGGACTCTTGGTTTCTCAAGCTCTATCACTTCCCCAATCACCGAGAACCATCACTATTTGCATATATGCACTGTCTTGTCTTGAGCTCCTCCATTATGGCCATTATCGTTCTTAGCAATCATCCCCAGCAATATAGATCACAGAAATCTTCCGATATCACCATCACTTCCATTAATGTCAGCAGTCCCTTCGTACACAATCGATCAGGCCTTTTCACGAACACTTCTAGTGCAGTTCTGGTGATGCAGCTATAAAGCTTCTGGTGACTTCTCAGGCCATTCCAACTCCTTTCAAACCCTTCAAACACAATCTCAGCTTCACGAGATACCCATTTCTCCAATTTCGACATCCCTACAAGACATTCATTTAAACCCAGAATTTCATCAGAGAATCTTCAATTCCTGAATCAAACCCTAACTTTCAACTTCTGTTAAAACCCAAATTCACGGATAGCAACGAATTCAAAGTTGATCTTCTCTCGCTCTTCTCAATTTCAGCATCACGGCTGCTCAGCACTGCTTTTCTCATTCTCTCAATTTCAGGTGAGATGTATTAATGAAGGATGAAAAAAAATCTCGAGTTGTCTGAGAAACAACTCAAGAATATGAGGTATGTTCGTACAGATTGGATAGTGGCACCAGTAAAATGGATAGGGGCTTCCCAGCTAATATGTGGCTTGTCAGTTTCAGTGAACCGACTTCCTAATTTCTTTCTTGACAGTTCATTCTTCACCTCCTTTGTTGCACAACTCGCCCGCGACCTTTGTGCTCCTTTTTACTCTAAATGGCTAATTTCTTCTTCTTTTGCTCATAATGACTCCATTGCACCTAATAAACTCAAAATCAAACATAAGAGACACAATTCACAAAGACAATAGCAAAGAAAGCATAAATACTAGATATAAAAATAGGTGTTTTAGACACCTATCAAATTCCCCCACACTTAGACTTTGCTAGTCCTCGAGCAAATCAAACAAAAGTAATTCTAAATCATACATACAACTCCGTCTCGTTGAGGCTACGATTACTCTTAGCATGAATAACAGGCCTTTAAAACCCTAGGTGTCCCTAGTGGACGAATTATAGTCTCGTGAAGGTTTACAAGAGGTGTACCTACAAAACATTTATTCCCAGAATCCAGCTACATGTGAGAAATTTATGGCACTAAACATTTTTTATTCGATGGCATACAATCAATGATTACAAGAGGAAGTACCCACTTTCGAATCCAATTCATTCATAAATTAGTAATATAGCTTTATCATAAAGTTGAGCACAACCACAATACTCGGAATCTAATCAACCACAATCACATGAAAAGATTAAGAAGATGAATATATAAAGTAGATGGTGGCGAACTGTTGACTAAGGTGAACGATGTTTCCCATATCTGTCTGAAGGTCACTGCCAAAATAATCCTAAAAATCCTATTGGATTGAGCTACTGGTCCGAATACTAATATCAACACAGCTAGCATATACAAGGGAACCAACGGTCGACAAACTTAATTCTGGATCAATTCACTGGCATATACAAGGGAACCAGTGATCAATTTTATTCAACACAATAATAATATATTTTTTTCTTTCTTTTCTTTTTTTTTCAATTTTTTTTCATTGACATCATGATTGGATCTTGTGGATCCAAGCGCATGTTTCTTGTCAGCAGATTACATGATAGTTCCCTTGGATCCTGCACTCCACGCTTGCTTAGGCGACAGAGACAGGGAGAACACACACATATTGCTTTATCCAAGTGTCAAATTTATTCCTTTTGGTCAATTGGTCGGTCTCTTTTTTTTTTAGTAACTCAATCACTCTATTTCATCCTAGCAGTGATAAAAATTCGATGTTCGTGCCCCACCAATTCACCTAGAGAAACAATAGATAAATATGGAAAAATAAAAATAGAACGTGATATGGTGACGACTCTGAGATATGGTGACAACTAACATATTATTTATTTTTATATTTTCTTCGTTGTCATATGAATAGACTCTACTAATGGGTTCCTCAACTCCTACAACCACGATGTTTCCATTAGTGTAAGGCACAAGTTGCTAGACTTTATCTTCTTTTCTTTTTAGTTTTTCTACTTTTTTTTTTAATAAACACAAGGCAAAACTAACAAGGCTAAAAATTTATATGAGAACACTCCCCCACACTTAAACTTTACATTGTCCTCAATGTAAATTGAATCGTCCAAAGAAAGTCAAGGTGGGAAATGCATAACATGATATAAATACACAATAAGAAAATAAAATGCATAATAAAAAATCATACTCCAACTCATAGCTATTTCTGAACAATAGAGGATAAACACTAAACAAGCTATTTAGTTGGCATCTAATCTCAACTCAGCCAATATATATACCTCATCGTCAAGAAAAAATTCCATCTACTTAGAAAGGCTAGTGTTTATTCTAAATTGTTCAAAAATCTCTAAAAGGTGGAGTTTTGATATGCAAATGTCCAAAATAAGAAAATAAAGATAAAAGACTTGAAAAATAAAAAGATAGAGATAGATACACAAAACCAGTGGGTTGCCTCCCATTTAGCGCTTGGTTTAAAGTCCTCAGCCCGACTTGCAAGACGGATTCTCCATACACCAATAATCGGAAAAGTTGGGGATCCACCCATAGCACCTGCTTTGCAAACACTAGCTTCACACAAATATTAGTAATATAAAGCATAAATGAAGCTATCAACCAATAAAAGTTTCCCCCACACTTATTCTTTTCCACACTTGGAAGTGTATAAAGAATATAGAAGTCGGGTACTTCCACGGTTTCTTGTTCCAAAACCTGCATATTTTGAGAATCAAGTATATCTAATGGCGGAAATCGAGAAACAAAGTCATTCAACAATATTCTCGAAGCACATACATTCAAACCAATAAGAGGTAAAGGAGAAGAATCAATATGCAAAGGGTTAGACAAACCTCGCACAATCTCTTGTAGCACGAAATCTTCTTCATCCTTGAAAAATTCAAGTGAATTATTCACCTCTTGTATATCATGGTCCTTTATCAAACTTTGCAACCATTCTTCATCCGTTTCTGCCTTAACCAAAATCTCGGCATCAACATCTTCATTACAATTCTTTGCAAGCTCAATTGGGTCTTCCAAAATATTGGTCATAATGGTTTCATTCTCGACATACTCCTCTTTGTTGTAAGGTACATACTCCACTGCGGATTCAAGTCTCACCATAAGGAACTTTTTTAGAACACTTATTGCATCATCCTCAAGCTCTACCTTTTGAATAGGTTTTTGATCGTTATAAAGATCAATGCTCGAGAAAGCTACACTAGTGTCATCATATTTTTTTTCATCTTCACCTTGATCGCAAAAAGACTCCATTGTACACTCCTCGGGGATGTCACCATAAATTGGTTCAAGCAATGTACTTTCATAGTCATCGGCACTATCATAGTTAACATATGATTGGCTACCACTTCCCAAAGATTGGTGTTTCGCAGAATTTTGCATGTCCTCTTTGTATTCTTCAATGCCTTGTCTTAAAATGGAAACACCTTTTTTAAGCTCTTGGAGTGATCCATACAAATTTTGAAAATAATGTTCCATTTGTTGGAAAAGCTCGTTCGACAAGGAAAAAGTAGAATCACTTACTTCAGTATTGTTAGGCCAATTATCTTCCCTTTGAATGGGTGAATGATCATAACTACGATCAGAAATTGGGCCAAACATACTATTAGCACATTCGGTCGACGAAACTGGTTCCATGCTCGGTTGTCTACAAACTGACTCCATGCTGACCATAAATTATTGCATTTCATCTACCAAACTCGAAGAAATATGAATATGAGTACAACTAGTCTCCTCTCTTTGTGGTTGCTCACTTACATACCTACCGTAAGAAGGTTGGTATGTATGAGAATAACTCAAAGGGTACGTGGAATATTGACCATAACCAAAGGATTGATTTTGATTGTATTCCCCGCAAGGGTGATAGTTGTCATCATTTTGTTGAGGTTGATAACCGTACCCATTGTTCCAATATGCTCCGTCCATAGTAATTGGTACCTGAAACAAGAGTTCTCAAAACAAGGTTAAAAACCATAGAATAAAAAAAACAAAATAAAAAGCAAGACTAAAAAAAAAACCAAAAAAAAATGACAACCGCTGCCTCCCCGGCAGCGGCGCCAAAATTTGATCGCGGTCGTATGCGTCAAAAATAAATTACTTTCTCAGAACTCAAAATAAATAATATAGCAAGGGTAAGAAAGGATCGTTCCCACAGAGAGGACTAGGTTCTCAATATGTTATGGTTTCCTATATAAAACAATGGGGGGGGTTTATGATTTTTATATAAACTAAAAGTAAAATAAAAGCAAACAAAACAATAAAGCACGCAAATCAAGGATGAGAAAATATTGGATAAAGGTTTCATCTTCATTAGCAAACAAGTTTTGATTGTATGATAAGAATTCGTATTTAATCTCGTTATCATCAAAAACCAAAGAATACCTTATTGCAAGAATACTCCGTAAATTTCCTAAGTCATCAACACACACATTAGAGCTGCTTATGTGAATTCTACCTAAAGAATAACCTAACGCCTTGCGCTAATTAAGTTCAATTCCTAGGATCATTAAGTTTAAGAAATAGGCTAATCAATGCAATTGTCATACATTGCGCATGGCAATTCGGACAAAGGTCAATTTCTACATATGATTACAAGAGTGTATCACTACAAACCGTAATCATATCATGCTACTCGTATTCAAGGTTATCGCTCGATGATGAACCCTAAATTAGCTATAGATATGGATGTGAGTTCAATCAATTCTAGACTCAACCAAACAAACATTCAATCATATTGCAATACATCAATCATGCAATTATTATATGCAGTAGAAATCAAACGATAATATTGAGAGAAAACTAATTCATAAAAATCATAACTTGGTTGCAAAATCCAACTACATCTTCAACCAATAAAAATAAATCAAATACTTGGGTTTTTGGAAATCATCACAAAGAGTTTAGAAGAATCTATCATGTGAAACCCTAGAAAGCAAGTAGAAGTCTCCCTCATGGAGATATCTAGGTTTAGAGAAAGAGTTTTCTATTTACATAATTCTCCCATTCCAAAAAGATACTTCCAGTATTAGGTCTTCTCAAAACCCATCTCCAATTAGTCCACCAAGCCCATGTGTGAGAAATATGTCTCTGGAATTTTGGGTCCAAAACTGGTCGTCGGAATTGCTGACGGCATCGTCGGAATCCGGTCGCAGTCGCCGGATTCCGGTCACCAGAAAACTATCTTCGACCATCGGAGATATCTGAAATCGTCAGCAGGAAAACATGTACTTCCCAGCAACTCATCTCTGCTTCTCTATAGATCATACAAACACAAAAACCACCTAACCCAATTCCTTATTTTTTGCATAAACGTACCCAAAAGTGTGACTTGTATCTCATATATCCAGCCCCCAACTCTTGCATTTGACTCATACCCCCTTCACGATTCATTGAAATATTATGATCCACACTCTAATCTCAAAAGTCCAGCATCCTGGTTTAGGCTCACCGGCTCACCATTCTCGCTGCATTTCTGCACAGTTTCTGCAGGTTTAATTGCGGCATCTATTGCGTATCTCAAGCCATACACTCTCTTTGTCAGTCTTGTGCAACTGCAAGCCACTCCAGTTCATTCATCACAACATTACCAAGACTCCTCCCTGTTTAGCTCTTCTAATCATATAAACTATCAAGCATTCATTTCATAATTGAGTTCTCTCCCTGCATTACCATTCCATTATATCCACATATCAACCAAGCTATTTCATTACAGTTCAAATTCATAGCTCCATTCCTAGCTGCAATCCATGCCTCCATTCCTGCATCCTACAATTCCATCCAAGACAGCTACAACATCACAAATTCACTGCCACAGTTGCGAACCTATATTTCATTATCTTCAAATTCTTCTTCCAAATAACAACAACATATGCAACTCCATCCCAGTACCATTACCTATAATATATGGCATCACAACAGGCCCATTCTTCCAAAAGCATCATTCTTTCCTGCATTCACAACACCACTCCCTAGCTCCAATTCTGATTCTTCTATGCACCAGTACCAGCATCCTGCATTTCCAGATTCATACACCAAGAACTGCATCAGTCCCAGTGCTCCTTTTACTGCTTAACCATAGCTCAGCCGTCTTTAACTTCGACCGCTCCACCACTGCATTGCCATCATCAACATAATACAGGCCTATAGCTAATTTCGCCTTGTTCATTCCCTGCTACCAAAATCATCTTCCCTGCAGTGTATTCATTGTAATTCTACCAGCACCTGTAACTGCACTGCTGCCACCAGAAACTGCATCTTACCAGAAATCCACCAACAGCATCACAACTTCAGTCCCATGGCAACACTTTCATCTGCAGCACTCCATCTCCGACACCATCACTTCCTCCAGCTCTATCGTCTCATCCGAGCACCATCAGGTAACCACCACCACGATAACCACAGTCTTCGATCAATTCCCATCGGCAGCAACAACACTGCCATCGCGCCATCGCTCCATTGAAACAAAACTAAGCTCAAACTCCATATTCTCTGCTATCAATATGTCGTTCAGTCTACATATACATCACTTCCACTGGAAGAGAGTTTTGTCGTCACCACAGCTCCGTCACATGTTCGTCTTGGACTCTTGGTTTCTCAAGCTCTATCACTTCCTCAATCACCAAGAACCATCACTATTTTCATATCTGCACTGTGTTGTCTTGAGATCCTCCATTATGGCCATTATCGTTCTTAGCAATCATCCCCAGCAATATAGATCACAAAAATCTTCCGATATCACCATCACTGCCATTAATAGCAGCAGTCCCTTCGTACACAATCGATCATGCCTTTTCACGAACACTTCTAGTGCAGTTCTGGTGATGCAGATATGAAGCTTCTGGTGACTTCTCAGGCCATTCCAACTCCTTTCAAACCCTTCAAACAAAATCGGAGCTTCACGAGATACCCATTTCTCCAATTTAGACATCCCTACAGGACATTCATTTAAACCCAGAATTTCATGAGAGAATCTTCAATTCCTGAATCAAACCCTAACTTTCAACTTCTGTTAAAACCCAAATTCACGGATAGCAACGACTGCAAAGTTGCTCTTTTCTCGCTCTTCTCAATTTCAGCATCACGGCTGCTCAGCACTGCTTTTCTCATTCTCTCAATTTCAGGTGAGATGTATTAATGAAGGATGAAAGAAAATATCGAGTTGTCTGAGAAACAACTCAAGAATATGAGGTCTGTTCATACAGATTGGATAGTGGCACCATTAGAATGGATAGGGGCTTCCCAGCTAATATGTGGCCTGTCAGTTTCAGAGAACCGACTGCCTAATTTCTTTCTTGACAGTTCATTCTTCACCTCCTTTGTTGCATAACTCGCTCGCGACCTTTGTGCTCTTTTTTGCTCCAAATGGCTAATTTCTTCTTCTTTTGCTCATAATGACTCCATTGCACCTAATAAACTCAAAATCAAACATAAGAGACACAATTCACAAAGACAATAACAATTAAAGCATAAATACTAGATATAAAAATAGGTGTTTTATACACCTATCAAAAATATTCGTTGAATCTTTAGAAACACTGTTGTAGTGCGGTCTAGACGAAACTTGCTCCTCTCTTCACCAAGGGAGTGAATGAAGCAACGAGCTAGGCTAGACCAGGTATAAAACGTCGAATGTAGTTCACCTTGCCCATGAAGCTTTGGATCTCCTTCACGGTTCGCGGCAGCGGCATTGTGAGGATAGATTGAGTCTTGGATTTGATTGCATCATGCTCATACATCCTTATCTGGTTGTAGCCGCTACATCCATCCATGAAGGAGAACATGTCGTGTCCGCTGGTAGCATCTACCAACATATCGATGTTAGGTAGAGGACAATCGTCTTTGGGGCAGCATTTTTTCAAGTCTCTGGAATCCACGCAACACCTGATCTCCTGCCTGCATTGCCTCAGAGATTATTTTACCGGCTTGGATCCAGGTATGACGTGTAGATGATGGGTGACCAATTTTTCATCTAATCGGGAATTTTTTCATACGTACAAGCGAATATGTCCTGGTACTCTTTCAGAAGTTCCCCGAGCTTCATGCGTTCATCCGTACACAAGGTCGAGCTTATGGAGATAGGCCTGGGAGATTCCTCATTCCCGATGTTAACGATTTCGAGCTCATAAGTTGTGGAGTTGGTGCCATCTTACAGGTGTCGTGGAGCATCTAGCACTTCTCCTAGTGGCTCGTCATTGTTGTAGCATTCTTTTGGGCGGAGAGAAGAATTGAGACGCCTTGTCAGCAAGGATGCATCATGGGACCTAACCTTCGATGATGCAAGTCGTTCCTCCTCCTGTATTGACGCCCACGTGGGGGAGTGAGATGCAATGAACTTTGTCTGATCCTTCCCGCGGAGCTTCTCTTAGTTCAAATAATTCCACTTCACATATTGGTGCGTAAGGAGACAATGATGCAGGAATACGAACGACTTCTTTATTCAACATAGTCTTCAGGCGTTGGTGATACGTTTAAGGGACGATCCTATTGTCATGAAGCCATGGTCTCCCTAGTATCATATGATAGTCCGGCTCATTCTCGATGACTTCGAATTTCACTTTCGACTGAACATGCCCTACTGGTTTCCTTCAAAGCCTGTCATTGTGGTAGGCTGCCGTACGATCTTGCATGGGGGAACCTTGGATGTCCTGAGAGTCTTGAGAGTAATTACATTCGAAGACGCTCTCGTGTCGATGAGGGCCCTCTTGAACTCTGAATCCTTGATGCGTGGATTAACGTGTAGGGCGCGGTTGTGACCTTCCTCCGCCATCATGTCGTCTTCTGTGAATGTAACATTATTCACAGATGTTTCTGATGCGTTCGAGACTTCTAGGCGTGAAGGAGCCAGGTGCACATCCAGGGCTATCTGGTTAATTGCAGCAAACGTCTCTGCCCGCTGATTCTTCGAGAGGTGTAAAAGTTTGCATAAAATTTCCACTAGAGAAGCCGCTTCCTGATCCACCGGCCTCTGGTTCATAGTGAAACTATTGACTTGAGGAGGATCGCTGCAAGGATCAGTCCCCAGTGTAGAAATCTCTGTGGCAGGAGAACTGCTCGTATCTGATGTCATCTCGATAAGGAGATCGAGAATGCCGTTTATCGCTTCTTTGATCAGGTCCACATTTCTTGCCAGAATTTCTTTCCTCCGTGCTAGCTCAGCCAGAGTTGGGATATCTCTATCGGTTGAAGCGACAGAGATAATGGGGGTATTGAAATATGAAAATTCGTTATAATAGAATTGTTCAAAGGAGGGTGAGAGACATTACCATTTGAAGGATTCTGGCTGAGATCCGTCACGGTAGAATCATCCCTGAGGCAACCATCTTTTGAAAATCTTGAGATCGCAACCGAGAGATTAATCTCCCACTGTGGTCGCCAATTGTTTATGAGTGAAAACTATTTCTGCCAGTTTTGGTAATTAGGGGTGTGTGGATGAGAAATGAATTTAAACCCTAAACAAATGCACTGCACGGGAGTGCTTTTGATTCGAGAAATCAATCTGTACAATTCTGTCCTAAACCAAGAAATGGTCGTTCCAGACTTGCTTCGGTCACAGAGTGAAGGAGATGGGGTTTATCTTATGTAGGGAAGTGAAGAAGGTGTTGAGATTGTGAAGGTGTTGCTATGTATGACTTGTATCAGAAAGCTGAACTGGCTTGCAGAATGTAAGCTATCAGTTCTGGTGTTGGGATACATTATATCAACACTTGACTTATGTCTTGTCTTGTCCTGTGGCAATAGGGAGGAGAACCTATTTATACAAGTCATTGATCCTAACCCACATCTCTCATGGGAAGTGGAGGAAGTGGAGTGATGAAGTAGTGGAGTTGTGTGTTAGTGTCACACGACCAGTCTTGCCCACTTCTCCCATCATCACTAACCGTCCATGTCTTCCTGACACGTGTGATGGCGCGTTGCACGCTGCACGCTGTAAACCGCCAGACCAATACCTTAGTATGTATCCCTTAGTTTGTGACATGCTTGATGTCTCGAATTTGTGGATCGTGGGACCCACAGAAAGTAGCATGTGATGCTAGATTAAATAACTAAGTTATTTAGGAAGTCGACATTTATGAAATATCGTGTGTATTCTATGCATGTAATGCATCGAATATATTCAGCATGTATGAAGCATCGTTGTTTTAAGGCTTAACGGAGTAAGTCACGAATTAAGCGTCTTAAAATAGCTGCATGCATAGCTACCTTCGAGTGATCGTTTGGAGGTTGCGCAGGCAAGCCCTCCCTTGGCCGATCACATGATGTGGTAGAGTGACGGATGGTGATCACCACGACACCTTACTGGCCATTTAACTCCTAACCAAGGATGTATAACCAAGCTGGTAGAGTTGGACGGACGAGATGATATATGACGCCTATCTACGACTGTTGATGGAATTTTGGGTTTTGAAGAGGTGCGCAAGCATCACTCTTCAGCTTGGTTAAAACCAAGCATGGGAGGTGTTTTTGGCAGGACCGGCCGGTCATGCGTGTAGACGGCATGCCAGTGTACATGTCCATACCTCACTGTCCCATGAACATACGATCTAGGCCACTCAATTTGACCGGTAAAGAGGAGTGGTTGAAATCGATTTTCGACATAAATCCTATGCCCAAAGGATTCCTAAAGGGGCGCGGCATGCCACCTTCAGGACGCGCGAACCGAGGCATCCGACCATGGTTTGTCTTGGTCGGTCGGGCATGGATATAGATGGGCCCACAGTGATCACGTTAACACTCTCCAGACCTGCTTAGTCTATTCCTGGACCCTTCATCCAAGCTGGCGAAAACGGACGCTCGTGATCGATTTGCGACACATGCATGTCGCAAACCCTAATCAAGGTTTTTGGCCGGTCGCGTGCATGCATGTTCCGCGGCCGAAACTATGATCTACACTCCTCATCCGGGGAGGTCGACTGTGTGGGACCCTTGTTGGGCCGGCGGTGAGTGTGGTGGTATATGTCCGACCAACCCAGGCTTGATCTAAGCCATCCAACCATGCCGGTGAAGTTGGATGGTCGTGATCGATTTAAGTCTCTAGTGGACTTTTCCTACGACCCTTGATTCTTCACGCTGTCCCAACTTCGGACAAGCATATGTTGCAATGTGGCTAGGTCAGGGAAAAGTCGGCTACACATGAGTGAAGGGGACCCGCCGGTGTGTACCACGGTAGATGTCCGAACAACTTTGGAATAATCCTCACCGTCCAAGCGCACCGGCGATGTTGGACGACAGTGACATGTTTAAGTCTGCCTTGGCTGGTTTTTGTCCCACAACTTCTTTTTTAGCTGCTCCACACCAGCTTGTTCATCCAACTCTGGGATGGTGTTTGGTGGCTATCTTAAGGGCGTGATGTGCACCTGACCGGCCAGGGCATAAACGGACCCGCTGGTGGTCATTGCGGTGGTAGCCTGCTCCTGCTGAGGATCGTCTAGGCTGGTTAAATCATGCGGCCAACTTGCGTGGTCGTGATTGTTTCTGAGACTGATATGGACATCCCAAGTTCAAATATGCTCAATGGGGCTAGTATAACACACCGATAGATGTATGCTTAAATCGGGCTAGTATAACACACCGAGAAGTGTAGCCTGTACGGGTATTTCGTGCATGCCTCGCTATTAACACTAGGAGATTCGTGTTCCTCTGCTGAGAGCAACACTCTGTCGTCATGCCGTACTAATAATGAGAGTTATGCGGGAACAACACAGGAAATATAAGGCTAGTCATGCATTAATTAATAATGCTGTAAATTCACAGGGTATATGGGATTGTTGCTACATGCTCCAACCTGGATGAATTTTGTATATTTAATTCACGGAATACTGGGATTGTTGCCACATGCTCCATTCTAGGTGAATTAGTAAAGTGAAGAAGTATTCATCACTTATCAGTGGATTTATCCTTTGCAGGATGTCAGCGCATGAGTTTGGTTTTACAATTTTAGCCCTGAACTAAAATCCACCATCAACAGTTCCAAATCTTCCCGAGTAATGAAATTTGATGATTCCTTTGCTGATGGATCGTCTGCAGCTTTGCGGACTTCGTTTCCATCCACTGTATGAATTGGAACTACTTCGGGATCAGCATCTGGAGATGTCTCCCTTTCTTTTCCCTTTCCTTGAGTCTTCTCTGACATCTTGTCAGTAAGAGTTTTGAGATAATTACATAGCTCATTATGTGTAGCAGCTATGTCAGTCTGATTCTTGGCAAGAGTTTCCTGCACCTCCATGAGATCTCCTATGGTAGGAGGATTTTCTCTGATTTCTCCGGGATGCCGGCCGAAGAGTAAATGATTCCTGGGCGGAGTAACGTCACCGCCATTGTCAGAAGCAGGAATAGTTTCTGGAATGTCATTATTAATGTTTCTAGTGCTAGCATTATTTGTATTAGGATCTGCAATTGTGCGTAACCTAAGATCAACCATCTTGTGAAATCTTGAGATTTCAACCGAGAGATTAATCTCCCACTGTGGTCGCCAATCTGTAGATGGGGAAAAACGATTTTCTGTTTTTTACGGGATTGAGGAGACATCCGTGTGAAGACTCCTTGAACCGAGCGAAATATTGAACCTCACACAGATGCACTGCAAGAAGGGAGGGCTTTAAGTTCGAGAGATCAATCTGTAGGACTTCGACCTAAACCAAGAACAATGGTCGTTCCAGAGTCAATTTGGTCACAAGAGAGGATGGGTTGATCTGTAGGAGGGAAGCTGAGAAATGTGTGAGATCAATGGTGATCTGAGATTGTAGGTGTGTCGTGAATTCAGCGTAAGGACACTCTGAGTGATTGAATTTTACTCAATTGAGAGTGATTGCTCAGACGATGAGTTCGTGTAGACGAAAGATTGTCTGTATGAACTTGCCAAGAAATTGCTTGTCTCTTTCAATCATGATTCAGAGGTATTTTTATATTACTAAATTAAAAACACCATGATCCCATGAAGTTTGACAGTTGCTGGAATCAGAGAGTGGGGAAGTGGGAAATCATGTCAAAGCCAGTTTCTCATCGTGCGGAGACTTAGTTAATTTTCCACCCACTACTTTGCTGACTCTTCCAAATGATTGCACGACTTGCTCACATTCTCGTCGTGGGTGAACACACGTGTCGTAGACCGCCAGACCAAAACCCTAGTTAATATCTCCCCATGTGACACGATTGATATCTCGTGATTGTGGAGTCAGTTTCTGACTTTATGGGACGATGAATCCATGTATTACTGAGTTGAACATGATTTGCAAATGTTCTGAAACTCATGAATTAAATACGTATGCTGAGACGAGGTATTATTATGTTGATTACCTATGACGAGCAAACTATGTTGCTGAATCGCTGATTATTGATAGTTGAACCAATATTCTTTAATCTGAACAAAAATTTCTAGTCTGATTAAATATTATTGGTTTGAGAAAATATTGCTCGTTTGATGAATCGCTGGTATCATGACCAAATAATATAATAATTTAAGATACTGACTGCTGGGCCGAGTATAATAAACAAAATGTTGATCATGGAATCAACATAAAATTATCACTATTTGAATCTGCTCAGAATCATATTTTGCAGAGTCCTGGATTCAAAACCCTAATTTTAAAGAATCGATGATTTATTGAAAATCATCCGCAGAGTGAAGCAGGGAACGGCTACATGGGATGATGAGTCCACCATGTAACGCCCAGATGCTCGAATGAGCAAAATACCAAAGTCTCTTGAGGACCAGTTGGTGAAAGAATGATTAAATGCTGGTTTAATCATTTATTAAAATAATGCTCGTGTGAGCGGCAAATAATAAAACCTAGCCGTGAAAAGATGAGGTACCGACCAAGAGATCATGATATCGGCACTTGGTGGTCATTGGACCAATTGATGGTCATTTGAGCAAACCCTCAATTGTTTGAAAAGAATTTGGACCTAATACGGGCAATTGAGCAAATTAGGTCAAAATCATTAAAACGTGTGGGACCGGCCATTTGCAAGCCTTAGGGTCACCCTTGTTCGGTCAAGGGGATGTTCCCGTGTCACCATAATGTCCGTGTCTCAGTCCTGAGAGTTCCTATATTTTCTGGTGCACATTTGAGCAACATTTTAAGAAAATATGAAGGATTCGGGGTTTTGCTGAAACTAGGAAAAAATTCATGAAATGATGAAAAATAATTAATAAAATAGGGATTGCAAAGTGTGGGACCGACCATGACTTGGGCATGACCGACCAACTAGTAAGCTCGGTCCTACAACACTTCTCCCAATTTTATGTAATTTCTCTGAATTGAGGGAAATTCAATGAAACTGAAGAGTTTTATGAAATTAGGGAACTTCCATGAGATTAGGGAAATAAAATAATAATAAAATAGGGAATGATGGAGTGTGGAACCGGCAATGGCCAAGGCATGGCCGACCGGCCAACGAGCACGGTCCCAGGGCACTCTTCCCAATTTTATGTAATTTTCATGATTTTAGGGAATTTTCATAAAATCAAAGAGATTTGTTGAAACCAAGGTATTTTGTTGAAATCATGGAGTTTTCATGGAATGAGGAAAACAAAACAAATAATAATAAAAAAAATAAAAATAAGAGGCGTGTGGGACCGGCTAGGGCATGAACGTGCGAATTTTTCGTTACTTCGATGCTCAGATGCCTGCACGTTGAATATTTATTACTAACCCATGGAAAATTCTGCTGGGAAAACCTTAAATTGAAGTAACGAAGAATCGTAGAATATAGTTGAATATTCAGCTACGATTAAAGATAATTAATTGATGGCTCTATACTAGCAGGACTTCCTATCTAGGAGCATTAATTATCTGAGAGTTGAGCAATATAAACTTGCTAGAGTGTCATATTTCTCCTATATAGTCAGGGAAAACCTGGTTGCATCCTGAAGACGTTGTTGCTCTATACTAGCAGGCATGTTGTCTAGGAGCCGTCCAATCTTTCGATTCTATACTGAAACTGCTCAGTATTCATGAGATGTGTCGTGGCCTCAGCTGGGAGACTACACATCTACATATACTCTGAGAGACATCCTTCTCAGTCAGAGGTTTTATGGCATGAGCTTTCACGCTTTATTGAGAGACATGAGTCTCAATACTCATCCGATTGCCGGATCCGGAGTATGTATAATTATGGTTTTACGATTTTGACCTTGTAGAAAATCCACCATCTACAACTAGGAAAACCGCAAATGTAGAAAAACCCCGGGACCTAGTCCAGCTTTGAACACCACACTGTATTAAGCCACTACAGACACTAGCCTACTAACAATGAACTTCAGACTGAAATGTAGTTGAACCCTAATCAATCTCACACTGATTCAAGGTACAATCGTGCTCCTTACGTCTTTGATCCCAGCAGGATACTACGCACTTGATTCCCTTAGCTGATCTCACCCACAACCAAGAGTTGCTACGACCCAAAGTCGAAGACTTGATAAACAAATATGTCTCACACAGAAAAGTCTATTGGAATAGATAAATCTGTCTCCCATAGAAATACCTACGAGTTTTTTTCCGTCTTTTGATAAATCAAGGTGCACATGAACCAGTTGATAAACCAGACTTATATTCCCGAAGAACAACCTAGTATTATCAATCACCTCACAATAATATTAATCGTATGGTAGCGAAACAAGATATTGTGTAATCACAAAAGATGAGACGAAGATGTTTGTGACTACTTTTTATCTTTCCTATCGGATAATAAATTTCAAGCAAATCTTAGAGAAGATAGTACTCAATACGATAGAATTGGGCAAGATCAAACACGCAACTACAGAGAAACAGTTGGGTCTGGATTCACAATCCCAATGAAGTCTTTAAGTCGTTAACCTACAGGGTTTGGTGAAAAACCTAAGGTTAAAGGAGAATTGACTCTAGCTTATACAACTAGTATCACACAGGAGGTGTGGGGATTAGGTTTCCCAGTTGCTACAGTTCTCCTTTATATAGTTTTCAAATCAGGGTTTGCAATCCAAGTTACCTTGGTAACAAAGCATTCAATATTCACCGTTAGATGAAATCCTGATTAGATTCAAGCTAATATATTTCAACCATTAGATCAAACTTAGGTTTAAGTAACCGTACCTAAACGTGTACACCATGTTGGCTCAACAGTAGTTAACCGAGGTGAGCTATATGAACACCCTCATATCAACCTTATTCATCTTAACTATAACTAGTTCAAATGACTCGAATGAAACTAGTTAAAGAGTTGTACAATTTCCATATTCTCATAGAAGTATACAATTGCCATATTCTCATAGAAGTATACAAGAACACAATTGAAGCAAAATCGGTTTGATTCACTCGAATCAATTCATGAACATTATAGCCACGGTTTGCAAAGAATGCATTCCTTAATATATAAATGTATTAGTTCATGAGACAATCGATTTTAGAACTGTAACCACTCAAGTATGCATACGGGTACGCATACCTAAGTATCCGATCTAGGTTTGGGTTCACCAGTATGCGAACGGGTACACATACTTGAGCACACTTCCAAAACCCAGCAGAAATTCTCGGACCTATACCTTAGAAAGTATGCGTACCAGCATGTGTACTTGGTACACAAAATTTCACAACTACAAGTACGCATACGGGTATGCATACTTTAGTTCCGGTCATGGATCACATACATGCAAGAATGCACACTATGTTCATAATCCAATGATGGTTAAGTATTCTAAACTCTATTTCAATCATTGAAACTTTCTTAGAGGATGACAATAGCCGTTTTCACACATTATTTGCATCAAAGCAATTTTCAAGTTATTGAAATAATCATAACGAAACATTCCAAGTCTACACCAAATGATTGTATCACACAAACCATGTAAGATATTACTCGGCGATTTTCACATGATCATCTTTTGACTTTCATCAAGAATATAAGATGAACTTGGTTGAAACGAAAGCTTACCAATACATATTTCGAGAAATATGTAAGTGAGTTAAACTCAACTCGAAATCTCAAATGTGTATAATCAACAACTATATAATAATACGACTTTTGTCTCAATATAGGAGATAGAGTAGAAATAGAATTTCCAAGTGATAGAAGAGTTTTAGTCTCCACATACCTTTTGTTGATGAAGTTCCACAAGCTCCTTAGTAGTTCTTTGTCTTCAATTAATGAACGCCGTGAAGTCTAATGCTCAACTACACAATCTATCCTAGTCCGAGACATCACTATAAGTAGACTAGAAATCAAGAATTATAGTTTTGATCCCTAACATTGACAAACAAGCTTGAGATAGCAACGCTTGCGAGTTCGACCGAGCAGTGCTCTAACAGTTATTTTAGTTTTCGATTATTGATTTGACTGACTAACGATTTTTAACTCTTGATTGCATCTAGTTTGATTATTCTTCAGAGTCTTCTCTTCTGACATAAAGTCACGCAAACATGATCAAGAGATTAACGGTAGTTCAGATCTGTCGATGATTTTTGATCAACCATTGTTAACAGATTCCATTTTGTGCGTGATCGATCATAAGTTGGAATCAAGTTTTATTGTGCAGGTACAAAACAAGGTTTTGAAGATTTGAAGATAAGAAGATTTTTTCTTATTGGTTTCATATATTTGTGATTTGCCTCGTGCAAAAACTTGATCCGCTGGGATCCGATTAGATCTAGTTTATATTTGATAGACGATTGATTGACTAGTCATATTTAGATTGACATCTATCATTTGTTGGTACTTTCCAGTATCGGAATCTGATAGTTCTGTTTGACTTGATATGGTTAACTTGTTAATCCAGATCTTGGAAGATTTACCCTGACAAAGGAGTTTATTAATTTGAATAGAAAAATATTTGTTTTTGTCAAGCTCAACTATAATATCTCTCATTAACTTATTAAGATAAGAAGAGTGGTTAGCAAACAGATTAGTCATTTACTGTTTGGAAGACAATCTAAAGGGTTGAGTGCTTGAAGTCTTCACAACGGCTGAAGCAACTTAAGATAGTGGACTTTATCTTACGATTCACGTGTGTTGGACAGATTGGTTGTAGGCGCAGGGATATTGAGAAAACTAGATAACTAGGGGTAGTTTACTTGGTCTCAACTATACAAAGTTTGTATAGTGGTATTTGTATAGCGGTTTAATTATGAGAGTATTCAAAACTGGACTAGGTCCGAGGTTTTATGCATTTGCGGTTTCCTCGTTAACAAAATCTTGTTGTGTGCTTTTACTTTACTTTTCGTGTTATGATTTGTTTAAGTTATAATTAAAGTAATTTTACTTGTACGTTAATCCCAAACACTTGGGTTGATCCCTATAGTTGTGTTCGGATTGAAACCAATGCGATATACCAAGTGTATACCTTGTGGTTTGTTATTTTCTTGACAGTCTCTGTCTATATTAGATCACACAAGGTATTTGACATATAGATTGATATCGAAAATATTGTGGTGTACTTGGTATCCTCGTCATTTAAAATACTACTATTTTAGGGAAAAAATAATATACTTTAAAAACACTTAGATTCCTGAGATCAAAATTGTACAAGGTTATCATAAACTAAGAAACGGACATTCCATCCTTGCTTCTGTCACAAAGGAGGAGATGATGGTTTATCTTAGAGGAGGGAAACAGAGAAAGTTGATAAACCACTTTGTGTTGTGTTTCCAATGTGGATTTTGTTTAACTAATGTGTGAAGACTAGATTTTTACATATCATTCTTTGAGATATCCTTTTGAATAGATGAATTCATAAGTATTTTTTTTTTTAAATTTTGACACATTCCGTTGGGTTTAAGGAAAACCAAAAACCTTACGAACAATATCAAAAAAAGAAGAAAAAAATCACCTGATGTACATTTTTCCAATCCTATCCTCAGATGAAATGCTCCTCATCTAACTATCAAAAATGTCAGGATTAATGACAACAAAATTCTTACTAAGATGCCTCTTAGCTAGTAAATCCGCAGCTCTATTGGTCTCCCTATAAACATATAAATATCTAATGAAATCAAATCCCCCTGCAAATGGAGAATTCTTCGCCAGATATAGAGAACACACCAAGGAATACTCTCACTACCGAAAAATAACCAGTGCAGATATGCAGGCGATGTTAATTATTCAACTTGGTAAAGTTCAGTACAATCTCCACCCCCTGCAGCTCATGAAAAACAATTTTGACTAGAAGACCACCATTACAAGTAACAATAACGGTATTACCATGATGATTCCTAACTGTAGCTCTACTACCACCAGGTCCCTCCTTTCGGAAGCCATCTATATTAACCATTACCTTATCTTCATCTGGGAACAACTAATAACATGTAACTAATTTTGCACTTTTAAAATCACAATATATTTTCCGGTAGCCAATGAGTATTCTATTTATAGTTGTAGGGAACACACTGATACCTCATAAGTTGTGGAAGTTGTTATGAATGGGTAAATAAATGGAGGTCATAGAGGTAGTGGTGATGTCATGTATGCTATGTCACGGAAAACCATTAATTACGTATGACCACTACCCCCTCATTCTCTTAAAAGATCTTAATCGTTTCTACTAATTGTTACTTTCTCATCATGGTTGTGTTACCATACCGCACTTTGGTACAAAGCGGCAGACTGATACCCCAATGAGAATACCCCCGTGTGACATATAATAAAAGATAGTAGAGTTATGAAGTATTACTATTATTGGTTAATTTAGGAAAATAACATGTTAAATTAGCGAGGCAAGTTACTCAGTTCACTAAATGGTTAAGTAGACCGATCAATGTCAATTATAGTGAAAATAGTAAGTCTAATAATGTGTTAGAGCACTGCTCGGTCGAACTCACAAGCGTTGCTATCTCAAGCTTGTTTGTCAAGTTTAATTGCCAAAACTATAAGTCTTGATTTCTATTCTACTCATAGTCATGTATCGGATTAGGATAGAATGTGTAGTTGAACTTTAGACTTCACTCAGAATCCTCTTTGTTGGAATCGGACGAGTTGCGCTTTGCGAATCGGGCGACAAACTCAGTGATTTTTTTTCGTTTTCAGCGTCAAATTTTCGGTCTTCTATTTCATTAATTCAGGTATTCTGAGGAATTCAACGTTTAAATTCAATGATTGGTGGTGATTTTTACTATTATCTTTGTCTGAATAAGGTTTTCTGTTGAGATTTTGTCTATTTTGGGTCGATTTCGAGTTTTTTAACTATGAAATATGGATCTAAGATGAACAACAATACTTTTAGTTTCTTTTCTTCTAAATCAAATCCGAAGAGAATTGAGAGTGAAATTCTATCCGTAGTACCATCGTGTTATATTCCTGATGAAGATATAGATGATAGTTTGAATGAATGGCAGTTTAGTCTAATTGGGAGACTGGATTTTTTCAAGATGAAATTTGTTGTTGCTGAAGAATCTTTGAGGAAACAATGGAAAACTTCAAATAATTATCAACTGATACCTCTTGGAAAAGGCTTTTTCATCAATAAGTTAGCTAATGAAGTTGATATGAAGTATATTTGGAATAGGTTTTGGAAAGTGAAATCTCAAATTCTCAAACTGAGATTTTGGGATCCAAATTTCAACCCTGCTGCTCAAAAGACAACTATTGCTTTTGTTTGGATTAATTTTCCTGGCCTAGGAATTGAATATTGGAAAGAAAAAATTCTTATGTCTTTGGGTGACACATTTGGTATAGCCATAAAGGTGGATGAAACAACTCTTAAAAGAGAAGTAGGTTATTATGCTAGTGTTCTTGTTGAAGTAGACTTGACAAATAATATACCTCATCAAGTTTTAGTAAAATCCAAGTATGGTAGTTTTGAACAAGAGGTACACGTCCCAAAAACACCAAGTTTCCGTAGTCATTGCAAAGTGGTTGGACACTTAGTAACTGAATGTAGGTTGAAGAGAAAAGATAATTCACAAGATGATGTTGTTGATGGAAATACTAATTTTGTAAAAAGGAAGATTTGGAAGCAGAAAGAGAAGAAACAACAACAGCAAGTTGGTTTTGATTTTTGTAACACTCCTAAAACTCAAAGGCCACATGAAGTTGAGAATAAGATTTTAAGTGTTGATGTGAATGTTATTCCTTGTTTTGAAAAGAATGCTGAGAAGAGTGATAATTATGGTAGTGGAGATGCAAATTGTTCTTTTTCTCCTAATGAATTTCCACCATTATCTACAGAGAGATTTCTTAGAGTATCTACTAGTATTCCTTATTTGTTTCCATCTGAAACAAATACTCAAATTCTAGTGGTAACTCCTTCTATTGATTTACAAAATGCTTCCTCCTTACATTTTGGTGCTCTAGAGTCCTTTGCTTCTGCAAGCAAATTTCAAGTACTGGTGGAGGTAGCTGAAGAGCAAAGTTCATAAGAAATTTTGAAATCTCCAAAACATGGTGCAAAAAGTATTTCTACTGGCAAAGCATCTAAGGAAGTTAACAAAGGAGCACAATCCAAAGGTATATCTCTTATTACAACAAGAAAATTAGTTGGGAAAAATTTAGTTAAAAATAAAGGAATGAGAGGTCCTGAATCTTCTCACAATACTTCTTCCCAATGAGAGTGGTAATCTGGAATATCAGAGGCCTAAAAAGAATTAGGGCCAAAGACAAACTAAGATCTTTAGTAAATCAATTTAATCCTTCACTGATTTGGTTAGCTGAGCCTAAAATAAGGGTAAGAAGTAATTTTGTTAAGAATTTGAGGTTACCTGGAATGAGTCAAATGTTAATTCATAATTCTTGTAATAATGAGAAAGGAAATATTTGGTTATTATGGCATTCATCTCTATCAACTCCTATTACTGTTAGAGTTAGGGATGTTCTAGTTACTGGTATTCATGATGCATGTCTAACAGCGGATAAAAGAGAACTTTGGGAAGAATTAATGAGAATTAGTGAAATGAACTGTCCATGGTTGATAATTGGAGATTTTAATACCGTTTTAAATTGTGATGAGAAAGTAGGAGGCGGAAGTCTACTAAGAGTTTCAGTGTCAGATTTTAACAAATGCTTGGATTATTGTGGTCTTTTACAAGCTCCAAAATCAGGAATTAAGTAATGTTGGTGCAATAATAGGGTGGGTAAGAAGAGGATTTTATGTGATCTTGATAAGGCTTTCTTCAATGTTAAATGGATGGAGAGGTATGCTGATTGGAAATATAAAGTTTGGGTTAGGGGAGTCTCAGATCATGGAGCATTGATGGGTGGCACAACTGACATTCCTAAACCAAACAATATACCATTTAAGTATCAGCAAGTATGGAATTCTCACCCTTAATTTATGCAACTTATACAAAAATCTTGGGAAGAAGAATGTTCTGGAAATCCTGCATTTAGATTTATGAGCAAACTAAAAAGATTCAAAGTATGTGTTAAGAAGTGGAATTGGGAGGTGTTTGGAGACTTGAGAATTAAAGTCAAAGAAACTGAAGATGAAGTTCTCAATGCTTCCTTACTTTCAGATGCTCAACCAGAAAATGTGGAACTACTTAATAAGTTAGTTACTGCAAGGGGGAATCATGAGTTAGCTCAACAATATAATGAATTGCTGAGGTCAAAGTCAAGAATAAAATGGGTGAAAGAAGGTGGTGCAAATACTGGATTCTTTCATATTTCTATGAAAGTTAGAGGTGCACATAATAGTATTATTGAACTTGAGGATGCTAATGGCAATATTGTAGCAGATCAAAGAGATATTTCAGAGTTATTGGTGAATCATTTTAAGAAGAAATTTGAATATCAATAAATTACATTTGATGAAGGTCTTTTTGACACTATTCCCAAGGTAATAACTGATGAAGAGAATGCTCAGATGGATCATTACCTTCAGCACAAGATATCAAAGAAGCAGTTTTCTCAATGGATCCAAACAGTTCTCCTGGACCTGATGGTTTTCCAGGCAGTTTCTATGGATTTTCATGGGACATAATTTGTCAAGATTTGATAGACGAAATACAGTTTTGTTGGAGATGCAGATTTATACCAAAAGGAATGAACTCCAGTTTTCTCTTTTTGTTGCCTAAAATGCCTGGAGCCAAAAGAACAGAACAATTTAGACCAATTAGATTGTCTAATTTTTGTTTTAAAATCATTACAAGGATTATTACAACAAGAATACATGAAGTACTACACAAGGTGATATCTTGTCAGCAAGGTGCTTTTATAAAAAGGAAGGAATATTCAAGAGAAAATTGTACTAGCTTCTGAGCTAGTAAATGAGCTAGATACTAAGAGAAAAGGAGGTAATGTTGGTTTGAAGTTGGACATCACACAAGCTTTTGACTCAATAAGCTGGGAATTAATTTTTAAAACACTTAAATATTTTGGATTCTCTGAGGTGGAAATAAAATGGTTGAAAATCATATTTGAATCTGCAAGAATATTAGTGTTAGTAAATGGTGGGACATTTGGATTTTTTGATGTAAGAAGAGGCCTCAGACAGGGAAACCCACTTTCTCCCATTTTGTTTGTGATAGCTGCGGAAGTATTGAGTAGAAACATAACCAGAATGATTCAAGAAGGGCTAATAAAAACAATGGTTAATAGAAATGGATGCCAACCATCTCATCTGATGTTTGCAGATGATATATTCATATTCTGCAATTGGCATAAAAGAACATTTGACAATTTAATGAGTTTGCTAATGAGATATCAAGCAGCATAAGGACATACAGTTAATAGAACAAAGAGTAAGTGCTTTGTTGGTGGAGTTACTGAAGATATAAGACATGTAATAGCTGAGAGTCTACAAATGGAATTTCTGAATTCCCAGACAAATACTTGGGAGTAATGCTAAGCCCTAGAAGAGTTAAATATGTTCATGTTTGGGGGATGGTGGAAATGTTATAAAAACAAGTAACTGGTTGGATTGGTGAACTTCTTGTTTTTTCAGCCAGACTGACTTTAGTGAAATTTGTACTCTGCAATATACCAATTTATAACATGTCAGTGTATAAATGGCCCAAAGCAGTGACCAGAGAATGTGAAAGGATAATTAGAATTTTTTTATGGGCTGGTGATCCATCAGTGAAGAATCTAGTAACTGTCAAATGGGAGGAAGTGAATGTACCTTTTGCTGAAGGAGGGCTTGGTATTAGGAGATTGGAAGTGATGAATAAGGCTTTACTATTTAAGTTACTTTGGAAAATTGAAACTGAAGATGAAGAATGAACTATATTTATGAAGGCAAAGTATAAAAACAAGAATGGTGACTGGATTACTAGTTACAAAAAATCATCAATATGGCCTGGATTGAAATGGGTGATAAATGAGCTCAAGGAAGGAAGTAGATGGCTGGTGGGGAATAGAAGGAATATCTCAGTATAGGAAGATAATTGGGTGAAAGAATATGCACTTATTGATCATCATCAATCAGATCCATTTGTATAACAACACAAGGACTTAAAAGTAAGTGATTTGATAATAAATGGTGAATGGCATGTCCCAGATGAAATGAAGAAATTTTTTAAGCTGAATGAACTACCAGCAATTGGGACTGGAAGTGATAAAAGGATTTGGGTAGCTGATCTAACTGGAAGTTTTTTAGTTGCAAATGTTGTACAACAAATAAGAGTGAAATATCAACAAGTCAATTGGGCTAAATTTGTATGGAGTCCTTATATTCATCCTGTAATGTTTGGAAGATGCTCAGGGGAGCATGTGCAACTGAAGAAAATGTCAGGAAGAAAGGATTTGACACAGTATCCAAATGTTACTTATGTGGAAATGGTCAAGACAATATGGAGCATATTCTATGGGAGTGTTCTTTTAGTAAAGAAATTTGGAACTGGCTTGGAGGTATGTTTAATCTTTATGCTCCTACAAAATTTGATGAAGTTATAACATGTGTCAAAAATCATAGCTCTTCAATTAGACAGATATGGTATATAAGCTCTTTTTTCTGTAATGGTGGAACTATGGATGACAAGAAACTTGAAGTTATATGAGAATATTAACCCCAATGCTGTGAAGTTCAAAGACAAGATTCTAATAACCCGTTCGGTTGGGAGAATTAGAATCCTAGGAATTGGAATGTGCCCAATTCCTTGAACCGAACGGGGAATATGAAATCTATGTAATTGGGAATTTCAATTCCTGGGAATCCAATTCCCTTAAAAATGATAGATTTCCATTGCATTGGTCTAATGATGCAATGGAATTGGATTCTGGGGTAATAACAAACGTAATTGAATTATCTCAACCGAAGATGAATTTTTTGGATTGGAATCAAACTCCTAGGAATCCAATTCCAAGGATTGGATTACCCCATAATTGAATTCCTAGGATTATAATGCTCCCAACCGAACGGGCTATAAATTTCACAAAGGAATGTGGAGCCAGAGTTAATGGAGTTATGAAGAACTGTATGTATGTGTTAGTCTCTATGTTGGTTTAGCAACAAAACATGATTTGTATTCCTTTAAACTGGATTAATACTAATCCTAATCAATGAGGTTAAGGTTTGTTCATGTTAATCATGTATGTTAAGGATACATAATGATAAGTATCTCATATTCTATTTGGAATGGCATACTAGTTCTAAAAATGCTATGTGAGGCTGTTTTTCAACTCTTGATGGAAGGTTGAATGACACATGTCTTTCCTAGCATGAGGTGGACTCCATTCTATCTCTTGTCTATAAAGAAATTTTTCCATCATTAAAGAATAATAGAAGATAGAATTGGAAGTATTTACCTAGTTTTATTTCAATTGTTGTTGCTAAATATAAGGTATGCACTTATACTTCCTATCTACTTCATGTTAAGTATTTTCAGTTGTATAATATATGATCCTAGAGCATGTATAGAACTACATATGATCATAAGGTATTAAGCAAGTTCACACACAAAATGATTATAGATAATAAGGAATTGCAAAGCATGATTATAGGCTGATATTCTAACATTGGTATCAGAGCCTTAGGTATAATATATTCTACAGATCTTGATTCACAAATTATGGTGATTGTTATGAAATTTCAGCAATTCACATATTAGTTTAGATATGACCTCCTTAGATTCAAATCATGTAAGATATGTGTTTTATTGTCATCATGTTACAAGGCTGATCTACAGAATTATTTGAAGCCTTGTAGTAGTCTTGATGTAATTTTATCGTTTCTATGTGTCGCCAAAGTGATACTTTGGGAATTGATAAAAGCTGCATATTTTCTTTATGAAAGGATTATGTAAAATTGCGTTTCAGATGTTGTTCGTATGATGATACCCAAAGGTTAATCATACTTTTCACATCTGTAATGGAGCAAGGTAATATATTTATATATACTAAATGATAGTTCTTTACGACCCAAAGGTTTAAAAGATCAGTTGAGTACTATGTATAAGCTGATTAGCCTTGTTTTTTATTAGACTTTGGTACATCACAAGTTTACCCAAAGGTGGAGTTGTGGTTGTAATGAGTCTGAAATCAACATGTTGTTATCATGATGTTTTATGTTTCAGTACATACATATTATTCATATGGAATACATGCATTTTTCAGCTACAATGAATCCTATACAAGTTCAAGGTTATTTGGCTGGTATTGAGCCTCTTAATGTCACGAACGACTTCAAATGGAAGTCAAACCTTGACATAGTCCTTGGCTACTTGGAATATGACATAGCTCTAAGAGAACTTAAACCAAAAATGCTTGTCGATACTTCTACTAGAAATGCAAAGATAGATTCCCATAAATGGGAGAAGGAAAACATAATGAGTATAATGATCATTCGAGGTGCAATTCCTGATGTTATTCGAGGTGGAATTCCTATAAAAGATACTGCTAAAGAGCTGATAGAGGTTATTCAGTCACAATTTATGAGTTCAGCGAAGTCTATGATTGGTACTCATATGGGTCAACTGACTTCAATGCCGTATAATGGTGAAGGTGGTATTCGAGACCACATCCTTCAAATGGAAGATCTGGTATACAAATTACGGGGTCTGGATATGAATCTATATGATGATTTTCTAGTACAACTTGCAATTAATTCACTCCCTAAGCATTTCGAGACTTTCAAGGTCAATTATAACACTTGTAACAGAAAATGGAATGTAAATGAATTGATCACTCATTGTGTGCAAGAAGAGCGACGTGAAACTAAAGAGTATGCACATTTTACTACTGCTAGTCCTACCAAAAAAGATTTCAAGAAATCAGGAAAGAATAACCGCAAGAACAGAAAAAGGAATACCAAATAATGAGCCAGAAGTTAACAAGGATGGTAAGAAGTTTCAATTTAAGTGTCTTTTCTGTAAAAAGACAGGCCACATGAAGAAAAACTGTTTTAAGTATAAGAATTGGCTGAAAAAGAAACAAAAGGGTACTGATTTTCATATGATGTGCTTTGAAATTAATCTTGTTAGTACTCCTTTAAATACTTGGTGGTTAGACACCATAGAAACCATTCACGTTGCTAATTCCTTGCAGGCGTTCACAAGCCATAGGAATCTAAGTAAGGAAGAGCGGTGTCTATACATGCCAAATGCTCAAGGAGTGGAAGTAAAAGCTATTGGAAATTTGCGACTACCTCTGGATAACGGGAATTTTTTGGATATTTTTGATGTATCTTATGTACCTACTGTAAGAAAATGTTTGATACCAGTTGGTAGACTCGACTCTAAGGGCTTTACCTTTTCTATCGGTAGTGGTTGTTTTAGTATGTTTCATAACTCTAAACTGGTTGGCTTTGGGACGAATGAAGATAATCTTTATAAGATGAATGTTGATATTAAATCTGTAAATTTAATGTCTTGTATGAATGTTGATACCTCTAAGGGTGTTAAAAGAAGCTTAAACTCAGACAATTCTTCTATGTTGTGGCATCAACGTTTAGGGCACATATCTAAAGATCGAATGCAAAGGCTTGTAAGGCAAAATATGTTATCGCAGCTAGATTTTTCAGATTTCAGTACATGTGTAGCTTGTATTAAAGGGAAGTTTGTTAAATCAAGAAAGAAAACAACTATTAGAAGTCAAGGCTTACTTCAAATTGTGCATACAAACATTTGTGGTCCTTTTACGGTTGCTTCTAGAGGTGGACAGAGGTACTTCATCACATTTATAGATGATTATTCGCGCTATGGGTATGTTTATCTTATTCGTGAAAGATCAGATGCTCTAGAAGTCTTCCAAACCTACAAGGAAGAAGTTGAAAACCAACTTGAGAAGAAAATTAAAGTTTTGAGATCAGATAGGGGAAAAGAGTATTATGGCAAAACTGATTTCTGTGGAGAATCTCATGGAAAACTACTTGAATTTCTGCAAGAACATGGTATTGTACCTCAGTTTACTACTCCCGGATCACCAGAACAAAATGGGGTAGCTGAAAGACGTAACAGAACCTACAAAGATATGATTCACACTATGTTAAGTAACTCTACATTATCTGATTCCTTTTGGGGAGAAGCTTTAAAAACAACGGTATACATTCTGAATCGTGTACCCAGTAAAGCAGTTACTAAGGCTTCTTATGAGCTTTGGACATGTAGAAAACCTATTCTAAATCATCTTCATGTAGTGCAGCTGAAGCTAGGTTATTCAATCCTGTTGAAAAATCTCTTGATACACGCACTACAAGTTGTTTCTTTGTTGGCTACCCAAACAGATCAAAGGGTTATAGGTTTTATTGTCCTTCTAGGCCTGTTGATATTGCTGAGACCAATAATGCTAAGTTTCTGGAGGATGATCAAATCAGTGGGAGTGAATCTCGCCAAATTGCGTTTGAAGAAGAGAATCCAACTGACCTGATTGCAACTGAAGTTCGAAAAGAATCAACTGCTGACATTCCAGAATCATATAGAGCCGCTGAAAAGGAAGAATTGGTTCTTTGTAGATATACTAGACCAAGAAAAACCGTCGTCAAACCCGGTTTTAGTACCTTCATGGTAGAATCAGATGGAAATGTCGATGATTTGGAAGAACCATTGACATATTCAGAAGCAGTGAATGGAAAAAACTCTCGTTTTTGGATTCCTGCCACATATGAAGAGCTAGAATCAATGGAGAAGAATGGTGTATGGGATATGGTAGATCTGCCTAAAGGTGCAACAACAGTTGGTTGTAAATGGATTTTTAAAATCAAATAGAATGCGGATGGGAGTATCGAAAGGCACAAGGCTTGGCTTGTATCCAAGGGATTTACTCAAGAAGAAGGGGTTGATTATGAAGAAACTTTCTCTCCAGTTTCCAAGAAAGATTCTTTTCGAATTATTATGGCAATGGTGGCTCATTTTGACCTAGAATTGTATCAAATGGATGTGAACGTCTTTTTTGAATGGTGATCTTGATAAAAAGATATACATGAAACAACCAGAAGGTTTTACATCTAAAGGTCAAGAAGGTAAGGTATGTTGCTTAAAGAAATCTATATATGGATTAAAGCAAGCATCCCATCAGTGGTATCTGAAATTCGATCAAGTAATGTCGTCTTATGGTTTTGTTGAGAATGAAGTTGACAGATGTATATATCTGAAATCTAGTGGGAGCAAGTTTATCATTCTAATTATGTATGTTGATGATATTCTGCTCGCTAGCAACAATATTCATATGTTGCATGATACTAGACACTTTCTTTCATCCAATTTTGAAATGAAAGACTTGGGAGAAGCTTCTTATGTTCTTGGTATTCAGATACATCGAGACAGAAACAGGGGTCTACTAGGTTTGTCTCAAGAATCCTACATCAAGAAGATACTCAAGAGGTTTGAAATGCAAAACTGTGCACCGGGTGAAGCACCTATTGTGAAGGGTGACATTATTAATCGATTGCAATGTCCTAAATCAGATCTGGAAAGGAGTCGAGTAGACTCTAAGAGGTATGCATCAGTTGTTGGCAGTCTGATGTATGCCATGATTTGCATCCGTCCAGACATTGCTTTCGTTGTTGGTGTATTGGGACGTTACCAACACAATCCAGGTGAATTGCATTGGAAAGCAGTGAAGAAAGTGATTAGATATTTGCATAGAACTAAGCATTTTCAGCTTGTGTACAAGAGATCAAATGAATTGGAAGCTGAATGCTTTTCAGATTCCGATTTCATGGGCTCAGATAAGCTAAAATCAACATTTGGCCATGTGTTTATGCTCGCTAAAGGTGCTGTTTCATGGAGAAGTGTCAAGCAATCCATTGAAGCTCAGTCCACAATGGAGGCAGAATATATTGCTTGCTACGAACCAACAACTCAAGCCGTTTGGTTAAGAAATTTCATGAAAGGTATTTTAGTTATAGATTCGATATCTAGACCAATGAAATTCCATTGTGACAACCAATCTGCAATTAGTTTTGCAAAAGACAGTCAAGGAACAAGCAGAGCGAAACATATAGATGTCAAGTTTTTTTTAGTAAAGCGTAAAATCAAGAATCGAGAAATTGATATTTCTTATGTTCTGACTGAACATATGCTAGAAGATCCTATGACTAAAGGTTTGAGACCTAAGGTGTTTAAAAAGCATGTAACTTCTATGGGTGTTGTTGATATGTCTTAGTTGTATGACTGAAACATGTATGTTGATTGTGTATAATCAAATACCTATGTTTGTGTATCATCATGTCGTGTTTTTAAACTGTCTTTATGCTTAGCATTTACTGAGATCATAAAAACAAATGCTTTAGTCTCAAGAATGACATTGGAAGATCTCTAATGAGATCAGAAGAATGATGTAGTCTCTTGAAATACATTGGCAAATCTCTTTGAGATCAAAAGTATGTTGTAGTCTCTAGAATGAGACATTGGCAAACCTCTTTTGAAATCATGAAGAAGTCTCTACTATGAGGCATAAAGAGATATCTGTTGAGGTTACAAAGGTTATTGTGCTTTACAGAATGTAATTCAATAAAGATTAACTCAAGAATGATTGTCCGTCTAGATTTCTGATTATGTAAATGGCATGTGCATCTTATAAATGGTGTTCAGGTCTTCATAGTCGAATTCTAGCGTATTATTAATCTTGAGGATAAAGTAATACATGAATGTATAATCACTGGTTAGGATTATTTTTCCTAAAAAGGTTGGCCACCTATATATTTTTACTCTTACTAATCCAAGTCTGTTTTGTAAAGTTTTCTAAAACTTAAAAGGTTTTGTTGCTTCCCAAAGTGGGAGATGTTAGTCTCTATGTTGGTTTAGCAACAAAACATGATTTGTATTCCTTTAAACTGGATTAGTACCAATCATAATCAATAAGGTTAAGGTTTGTTCATGTTAATCATGTATGTTAAGGGTACATAATGATAAGTATCTCTTATTCTATTTGGAATGGCATACTAGTTATAACAATGCTATATGAGGCTGTTTTTCAACTCTTGGTGGAAGGTTGAATAGCACATGTCTTTCCTAGCATGAGGTAGACTCCATTCTAGTTCTTGTTTATAAAGAAATTTTTCCATCATTAAAGAATAAGAGAAGATAGAATTGGAAGTGTTTACCTAGTTTTCTTTCTACTGTTGTTGCTAAATCTAAGGTATGCACTTATACTTCCTATCTAATTCATGTTAAGTGTTTGCAGTTGTAGAATATGTGATCCTAGAGCATGCATAGAACTATATATCAGCATAAGGTATTAAGCAAATTCACATACAAAATGATTATAACTAATAAGGAATTGCAAAGCATGATTATAGGCTGATATTCTAACATTGGTATCAGAGCGTTAGGTATAATATATTCTACAGATCTTGATTCACAAATTATGGTGACTGATATGAAATTTCAGCAATTAACATATTAGTTTAGATTCTAAAGCTGTTATACTGGCATTTACTAGTGGTAAAATTCCTTGGATAGTCAGGAATAGATGGAAGAAAATAAACGAGCTTTTGAGAAGTATCACTTTCAGGCATTCATACAGGGAAATTAATTTTTCAGCTGACCAGTTAGCTAAAAAGGGAACAAATCTTGGAAGAGGAGTAGTAATTTTATATGAGGGCAGACCTGATTTTTTTGGGAATAATGGAGTAGGAAGATTCACACTACTTCAGATTCACTTGAAAAGAAAATAATATTGTAATGATATCTCCTGTAAATTCTTTTTGTTTTCTTTAGCTTTCCTTAAGCTAGTCTTGGCCTGTCAAGACTATCTTGTTTTTGACTTTGAGTTTTCTCTTTAGTAATAAATATACATGATTGAGAAAAAAAAACTTTAGACTTCACGGTGTTCATCGATTGAAGATGAAGAACTACTAAGGGGAGCTTTTATAACTTCATCAACAAAAGGTATGTGGAGACTTGAACTCATCTAACACTCAGAAGTCTATTTGTATTCTATCTCCTATTGAGACAAAAGTCGTATAGCTATATAAACTTTATTTTATACATATTTGATATTTCGAGCTGAGTTTAACTCGCTTATATATTTTTCGAAATATGTGTTGGTAAGCTTTCGCTTTAACCAAGTTCATATTTTATTCTTAAGGAAAGTCAAAAGATGATCATGTGAAAATCGCCTGGTAACATCTTACATGATTTGTGTGAGAAAGTCATTTGATGTAGACTCGGAATGTTTCATATTGATCATTCGATCACTTGAAAATTTCTTTGAAGCAAATAGTTTGTGTGAGACAGTTATTCCTGTCTTCCAAGAATGTTTCAATGATTGAAAGGGGAGTTTAGAACGATTAACCATTGATTAAATATAGCACAGTATACGTACTTGTTGCTAACTGTTGCAAGTTACTCCAAGTCCGGGGACAATAGTATACATACCCATATGCGTACTGGGTTTAAAAGTTGAAGTCCGGGGACTTAGTATGCATACCCGTATGCATACTAGCTTAACAGCTCAAGTCCGGGAATTTAGTATGCATACCCGTTTGCATACTAATTCAACTGAGTTGGTCGTGAACGACAATATGCATACCCGTTCGCATACTGACGGACAAACCAAGTCCGGAACTCTAAGTAGGCATACTCGTTTGCATACTTGAGTGGGTTAAGTTCTAAAATCGGTTTGTTCATGAACAAATACATTTATATAATAGGAAATTAAATCTTTTGCAAACCATGGCTATAATGTTCATGAATTGATTCGAGTGAATCAAAATCGATTTTTCTTCAATTGTGTCTTGTATACTTCCATGAGAATATAAACAATTGAACAACTCTATAACTAGTTTCATTTGAATCATTTGAACTAGTTGTGCTAAAGATGAACAAGGTTGATATGAAAGTGTTCATATGGCTAACTTCGGTTAACTATTGTTGAGCCAACCAAGTGTACACGTTTAGGTACGGTTACCCATATCTAAATAAAGGCACATTTCATTTGCGTATAACAAGCTAAGTTCAATCTAACGGTTGAAAGATATTAGCTTGAATCTAATCAGGTTTTCATCTAACGGTGAATATTTTATGCTTTGTTACCAATGTAGCATTGATTGCAAACCCTGATTTGAAGACTATATAAGGGAGAACTCTAGCGACTGGGAAACCAAATCCGCACACCTCCTGTGTGATACTAGTTGTGACTAAAGTCGATTCTCCTTTAACCTAGGTTTTTCTAAAACCATTATAGGTTAACGACTTAAAGACTTCATTGGGATTCTGAAGCCAGACCCAACTATTTTCTCTGTAGTTGCGTGTTCTGATCTTACTTTGTTCTATCCTATTGAGTACTATATATATATCTTCTCTAAGATTTGCTCGAGATTTAATCTCCGATAGGTAAGATAAAAAGTAGTCACAAACATCTTCGTATCATCGTTTGTGATTCCACAATATCTTTTTTCGCTACCATACGATTAAGATTATTGTGAGGTGATTGATGTTACTAGGTTGTTCTTCGGGAATATAAGTCCGGTGTATCAATTGGTTCCTGTTCACCTTGATTTTTCAAAAGACGGAACAAAAACTCGTTGGTATTTATGTGGGAGACATATTTATCTATTCAATAGACTTTTCTGTGTGAGACGGATTTTTTTATCAATTCTTCGACTTTGGGTCGTAGCAACTCTTAGTTGTGGGTGAGGTCAGCTAAGGGAATTAAGTGCGTAGAGTCCTGCTGGGATTCAGAGTAAGGAACGCGACTGTATATTAATCAGTATGAGATGGTTAGGGCTCAACTGCATTCCAGTCCAAAGTTAACTTGTAGTAGGCTAGAGTCTGAAGCGGCTTAATACAGTGTGGTGTTCAAATATGGACTAGGTCCCGGGATTTTTCTGCATTTGTAGTTTCCTCATTAATAAAATTTCTGGTGTCTGTGTTATTTCTTTTCCGCATTATATTTTTATATAATTGAAATATCACAGGTTGTGCATAGTTCAATCAATTGGTAAATCCAACCTTTGGTTTTTGATTGAAATTGATTGACGCTTGGATATTGGTCTTTGGTACCATCCAAGTTATTTATCATATTAATCCGGCTCACTGATTTCTATCTGTTCGATTTCAGATTGATTTGAGAAATTGAGATATAACTCTTGGATGTATTTTCCTTGATTGAGTCTGACTGTCTAGTTGATTCTCTTGGAAATATATTTGAGTTAGTCCATACAGATTGCTTAAACGAAATATTTGGTGTAGTTGTTAGACCCCCTCTTTTTCAATTGATATCAGAGCCGAAAAACACGTTTAATACCTCACAAGTCTGTGTTTGTAGCAATTTGACTCTATAGACAGAAACGCTATCTCTATAAACGTACCACCAGTCTTCGATGGCTCGAACAACTTATGGTGGAAAATTGTTATGCGTGTCTTTCTTCAAGCGCGTGATTTTCAATCATGGGTTCGTGTAGTTAATGGCTATTATCCTTCGGTTGCTACATAAGGTGATGTAACTGCTCCAAAGGATATTAGTGCATATGATCATGCCGAGATTCTCGCTGCAAAGCAAAATTCTGACGGATTAAATGCTATCATCCATGCCATTACCCCAGATCTTCAGCACCATGTGACTATGTGCACTAAGTCTAAAGAAGCTTGGGATATCTTAGAAAATGTATTCGAAGGAAATTCCTCTGAGAAAGAAGCTAGGCTTCAAAACCTAAATTCTGATTGGGAAAACCTTCGCATAGCTAATGAAGATTCATTTGATGAGTTTAATCACAAAGTGTCTGAAATTGTTAATGCATCTTTTGCATTGGGTAAGACTATTCCTGAAAAGGACATTGTGATGAAAATTCTCAGATCGTTGCTATCCAAATACGATTCTAAGAAACATGACATCGTTGAAGGAAATAACCTTAATACTTTATTTATAAATACTCTTGTTGGGAAGTTAAAGATCTTTGATCATGAGAATACATCCAAATCTGGGAAGGATATTGCTTTCAAAGTACAAAAGAACATTAAATTTCTTGACACAAGTAATAGTGTTGGCCACTCCGTTGTTGATCCTATTGAGACTGATTCATCAAATGAAGTGTTAGAGCATAGCTCGGTCGACCTCGCATGCGTTTCTATCTCAAGCATGTTTGTCAATGTTATTGATCAAAACTATGAGTCTTGATTTCTAGCCTACACAGCTAAGTCTCGGACTAGGATACAAAAGTGTAGTTGAGCTCAAGGACTTCATGGCGATTAATCATACAACGACGAAGATATATACAGGAACTTCATCAAAAAAAAGGTATGTGGAGACTTGAACTTATCTATCACTCAAAATTCTATCTATTCTATCTCCTACTTCTTATGAGACAAAAGTCGTATGCTATATGACTAGATCATACACATTTGACATTTCGAGCTGAGCATTCATTGCTTATCTTTTATCTCGAAATCGTGTGTTGGTAAAGCGTTTCGCTTTGATCAAGTTTATCTTCACCAAGTGACGAAAGTCATGAAAAGTTTCAATCACTTTAAGAATTGCTCTGACGTGAATCGGTCTGTGAATAACGGCTACATAGCGTCCTCTGAGAATATCTCAATGATTGAAATGAGAGTTTAGATTACATAACCATGTATTCCTTGAACCAAAGTTTTCTAACTTTGTTGATCAAGAGATATCAGTAGGATTATGGAATTGGCTTGCCAAGTCCGCGAACCCAGTCTGCAGACTCAGTCCGCGAACTGTCGGAAGTTCTCGACCGAGAATCTAATGGATTTTCCAAAACTCGTTTGTGTGCTAAGTCCGCGAACTCAGTCCGTGAACCCAGTCCGCGAACTGGCGGAAGTTCTCTTTTCGAGAATTTCTGCTGAGTTTGGAAAACTCAACCGATAAACTTAAGTCCACAAACATGTTTCTGAACTTAAGAGGGTATGATCTAAATATGTGCTCTGAACATGAAACATTAAATTACTAAGGAATGCTTTATGCAAACCGTGGATATAATATTCATGAGACGATTCAATCGAATCGAATCTTGTTTCAATTGTGTCTTGTATAGTTACATAAGATCTCATAACAATTGAACAACTCTTTAACTAGTTCATTTGAGTCAATTAAACTAGTTATGGTGAAGAAGAACAAGGTTAATATGAAATGCTCATATGGTTAACCTTATTGGATTACTATTTTGAACCAACATACACGTACATGTTTGGGCATGGTTTTCATAAATCCAGTAAACGTTTACCATAGTGTGTGTGACAAGCTAAGTTTTCGATCAAACGGTTGAGAAATATTATCTTGAATCTAAATCAGGTTTTCATCTAACGGTGAATAAGGATTGCTTTGTACCTAAGGCAAAACCCTGATTTGAAGGCTATATAAAGGAGACATCTAGCAATGTGCAAAACTAATCCCCACACGTCTGTGTTCTACTAGTGCGCTCGCTAGAGTCGATCTCCATTAACCTTCGATTTTCTTCTCTAAAATCAGGTTAACGACTTAAATACTTCATTGGGATTGTGAAGCCAGACCGATACTACTTTATCGTAGTTTTGTGATCTGATCTTGCATATTCTATCGTACGAGTACAATCGATTGATTGTCTTGAGATCGTGAGAGTTCTCCGATAGGCAAGATAAAGAAGTCACAAACATCTTCGTCTCACTGTTTGTGATTCCTCGACAATCCGCTTGTGTAGTCAGGAAGGATTGTAGAGAGGTGATTGATTAATCTAGTATGTTCTTCGGGAATATAAGACCGGATTATCAATTGGTTCATGTTCACCTTGATTTTATATCTTAAGACGGAACAAAACCTAAGGTTTATCTGTGGGAGACAAATTTATCCTTTGATAGACTTTTCTGTGTGAGACAGATCTGTTTATTATCAAGTCTGTGATTTTGGGTTACAAAAACTCTTGGTTGTGGGTGAGATTAGATGAGGGAATCAAGTGCGTAGTATCCTGCTGGGATCAGATGCGTAGGAGTACCATTGTACCTTGGATCGGTGGGAGACTGATTGGGGTTCAACTATAGTCCAGTCCGAAATTAGCTTGGAGTATGCTAGTGTATGTAGCGACTTAATACAGTGTGTATTCAATCTGTACTAGGTCCCGGGGTTTTTCTTCATTTGCGGTTTCCTCGTTAACAAAATTTCTGGTGTCTGTGTTATTTCTTTTCCGCATTATATTTTATATAATTGAAATAATACAGGTTGTGCGTTCGTGGTCATCAATTGGAAATCCAACCTTTGGTTGTTGATTGATATTGATTGATCCTTGGACGTTGGTCTTTGGTACCGTCCAAGTTATTCCTTATATTTGATAAAGACTCGCTTTTGTTTTTAGCTTGAGTAAAAATCAAATCAAGAGAGAGATATTAACTCCTTGATATACTTTTATCTAGATTGAGTCTAACTGTCTAGTTGATTCTCTAGCAAAGTATTTCGGAGTTATTCCATACAGATTGCTAATCTAAATATTAGGTGGTGTTGTTATACCCCCGCTTTTTCAATTGGTATCAAAGCAGGCAATCACGTTTAAGACCTAACAAGTCCGTGTTTGTAGCGATCTGACTCTATGGACAGAGGTGCTATCTCTATTAACGTACCACCAGTCTTCGATGGCTCCAATTACTTATGGTGGAAAATTGCTATTCGAGATTTTCTTCAATCGCATGATTTTCAATCATGGGTATATGTGGTGAATGGTTATGATGCGCCCGTTGTTGCAGCTGGAGACTGAACTGTTCCCAAGAATATTGGTGAATATAATGCTGCCGATATTCTTGATGCAAAGCAGAATTCTGAAGGGTTAAATGCTATCATACATGCCATTGCCCCAAGTCTTCAACACCATGTGTCTAATTGCACTAGGTCTAAAGATGCTTGAGATATCTTAGAAACCATATTTGAAAGAAACTCCAGTGAAAAGGAAGCTAGGCTTCAAAACCTTAATTCCGATTGGGAAAACCTTCGTATGGCAGATGAAGAAACATTTGATGAGTTTAATCACAAAGTGTCTGAAATTGTTAATGCATCTTTTGCATTGGGTAAGACTATTCCTGAAAAGGACATTGTGATGAAAATTCTCAGATCGCTGCCATCTAGATACGAGCTTAAGAAGCATGCCATCGTTGAGGGGAATAACCTCGATAATCTTTCCAGAAACACCTTGGTTGGGAAGCTAAAGATCTTTGACCATGAGCATACATCCAAAGTCGGTGACGATGTTGCCTTTAAAGCACAGAAGAGCACTAAATTACTTGCCAAAGGTAAAAGTGTTCATGTCTCTGAGGATGATCAGTCTGAGAATGATTTTTCAGATGAAGACCTTGACAAGTCGGTCTCCTTGATCACAAGACAGTTTAGGGATCTTCTGTTGAAGAGAAGTAAACGGTTTTCAAGAGACAAACCTAGGTCATTAGACAAACCTCACGGTCGCGTACCTCCTAAAAACAGGGATGCTGACGAGGCTGATGACGAGGACATGCCTCAGTGCTTTAAGTGTAACGGTTTTGGCCATTTTGCTGACGAATGCCCAAATCGTAGAAAATACACTGGGAACAAAGGTCTTGCTGTAACACTTGATGAAATGTCTGAAACCTATGATTCCGATGAAGATAGGAAATCAAGTGTAGGGCTCCTTGGTGAAAACATCGATTTTGATACTTGTAGCAATACATATATCAGCCTCAATGGGTTCGGAGAAGAAGGAAACCCAATCAAGCTGGAAGATTCTCTAACTGGAAACCTTGTCAGTAATGTTTCAGGATCTACTGTATGCCTAGCTGCTTGCACATCTCAGATGCCTGAATATTATCCAAGTTTGACGTGCTCGTTTTGTTCGATGAAGGGACACGAACTATCAAGGTGTTACAAATACAAGCACCAAATAAGGCACGCCAGCAAACTCCAACGAAGAGCAGATCGATTAGCAAGGAAGCTGAAACTTGCTCAGAAGACCGCCGAGGTATGTAGGATCTTATCTTCGTATAAGAAGTTGGTTTCCAGGGATAGAGTAAGACCATTTGAAAAGAAAGTATGGTCGAATCGTTTTGATAGACAGAAGTCTGAAGATTCCTCTCTTGAGGAAAATGGTGGAAAAATTGTTGTTCACCACATCACAAATTAATTGTGTTGTTTGGAAAATCTTGTCTCATGTGTCTGTTCAAAAGAGACAAGATCATGAACGTACAGGCTTTAGAAAAGGGTATTTTCTTAGGTTTGTTGTTTTCTGTCTATCAAATAAAAGAAAGGGTTATTATCGACAATTCTACTCTTTATAGGGTTTAGAGTTGAACGACCCCGAACCTGTTTATAGGTTTCGAACCCTACATTCTTTTTTCCTCCTCGATATTCTTTGTATCTCAAGACTGTTTAATGAGATTGTGAATTCCATCCACAAAAATCAGTTGGTTATAACTGTTCTCAAAGCATCGTGTCTATGGAGAGAAAAGATGTCAACATGATTGTTAAATCTTCAATCAAGGAAAAAGAAAAATCTCCTGCAACTCCATCCTTGAAAAGAAAAAGGAGGAATACAAGAAAGCCAAAGGCTGTGCCTTCTAACTCTCGGAAGTTTTCCGATGTTCTTGATGAGTTTATGGAAGTAAGAAAGGAGATTCGTGAAATAAAGGCTTTTGTGTCAAAGTCCTTAGAAATTCAGAGAACCCTGGTACGACATAATCAGCCAAGACAGTTTGTTGATATAAACTTCTATCTTCACGAACCGTATGTTCCAATGGTTGTTGACAACAAGGAATTCGGGAATGATGCTGAATTTCTCAAAAGCATTGTCGCCTAGGATGTCTTCTTTTTGGATTAGTTGGAAGAATAACTAGTGCTTTGAATAGCGATGATTGTGACTACACATAGCTATTTTTGTTTTCTTCTTCTTATGTTATTTTTTAGGTTTATTGGTATTAAATTCTAAAAATATTTGGAGGATGATGTTATTGCAGTATTGATCTTTATGATTTTGTGATATTGCAATTTGTTTATGGGATATGTATTGTTTACGTCCGTGAACTTGAAGGTCTCATATTGCGGTCAAAAGTAAAGTCGTTCATGAATTAGTATTCGTATTGATGAAAGGACGAATGGACTTTTGACAATTACAAAAGTTATACCTATGCAATCATGTATTTGATGGAAAATAGGATAAAATCTATTGTTTGACAAGGATAAAGTCTATTATATCGTTATGATGGAAAATAAAATAGATCCTTGTATGTTATCCACGGTATTGATCTTCATTGATCCATCTTGCTATGTTTCACCGTGAAGGCTCCATTGTGTGTCTTATGTTGAGCACGATACAACTAAGTCAATTATTCTTATTGGCTTGTTGGTTGTTCCATAAGATGCTATATGTCGAGCATTAGGAACTAAATTAATCAACCAGTTTGGTTATTTATTTTGTACTCCATAAGTTTTCCTTCTTATGTCGAGTACATGTACGGTTAAGGTTGTCATATTCTATGATGAACTTAGTCGGGGTTCCATAAGTTCTCTTATGTTGATCCCAAAATAATTAAATTGATTACTTCGGTGATTAGTTTGGTTGTTTGTATTCCAATTAGATTAATTATAGGTTCTCTTGTAATTAATCTAGTTGAGTTTTCATATATTCCACAAATTCTTGTGTTGAGTATATGAACGGCTATACTAATCATGTTCTATTGGTTAATGTAGTCGTATATTCCGTAAGGTTTTCCTTATGTTGAGTATGTGAACGATTAAGTTAGTCATCTCCGTATGATTACCTTAGTCGTAGCTCCGTAAGTTTACTTATGTTGAGCACTTTCAATTAAATTGATCACTTTTGTGGTTTGATTTAGTTGCGTTTTCAATTGAATTAATCATGGGTTTACTTGTGATTAATTTGGCTGAGCTTTGGATATAGAAAATCATTCCTATGGTTTTTGGTGTCCAATTAAAAAATCATTCTTTCTTTCGAAATTAAGGTCGCTCTTGTTGTTCTTTCGGGAATGAAATCAAATGGGGGAGAGTTCTTTTGAACTTGTGCTTAATGGTAATATCTTGCGGGGTGTGCGGCTGTGGAATTTTGTAGGGGTTATCTTGTATCTTAAAACTCCTTGATGAATGTATTTAGCTTCGGCTTTATGATTGCATCTAAATTAAGTTGGTATGTATTTTTCTTTTAGTCTATGAAATGTCTCTTGTGGAAATTTCATTATGATCCCGTTCTTGTACCTTTGCCAATTTTATTGACAAAAAGGGGGAGAAATAATGTAGTTCACACTACAAATACATATGGTTTTCGGATCATCGTGTAAGGGGGAGTGGTTTCCATAATCGAGATGGAGTATTGACTAAGGGGGAGTGATGCATATCACCATAGTATTATTGTTAAAGTCGTGATACAATTGGACTTTGATATTACATAATAATACTATGACACTGTATAATAATGATCGAGAATCTCGATTTCTCTCATTGTTATAGCTACGGATCTTCAACACTGGTGATGCTAAACTTACAACCTTTGGGATCATTGGAGTACTTGGAAGGACGAAGATTTCAAGGAACGTTGAAGATTAGACTATGGAATAGGAGCCACTAAAGTTTATCTTTTTGTATTCCATATTTATTAATAGTTTTGTCACTAAAATTGACAAAGGGGGAGATTGTTAGAGCATATCTCGGTCGACCTCGCATGCGTTGCTATCTCAACCATGTTTTTCAATGTTAGTGATCAAAACTATGAGTCTTGATTTCTAGCCTACATATCTGAGTCTCGGAGACAGAAAAGTATAGTTGAGCTCAAGGACTTCATGGAGATTCATCATACAATGACGAAGATCTATACAAGGAACCGTGGAACTTCATCAACAAAAAGGTATGTTGAGACTTGAACTTATCTATCACTCAAAAGTCTATCTATTCTATCTCCTACTTCTTATGAGACAAAAGTCGTATGCTATATAGACTAGATCATACACATTTGACATTTCGAGCTGAGCATTCATTGCTTATCTTTTATCTCGAAATCGTGTGTTGGTAAAGCGTTTCTCTTTGATCTAGTTTATCTTCACCTAGAGAAGAAAGTCATGAAAAGTTTCAATCACTTTAAGAATTGCTCTGACGTGAATCGGTCTGTGAATAACGTCTACATAGCGTCCTCTGAGAATGTCTCAATGATTGAAATGAGAGTTTAGATTACATAACCATGTATTCCTTGAACCGAAGTTTTCGAACTTTGTTGATCAAGAGAAATCGGAAGGATTGTGGAATTGGCTTGCCAAGTCCGCGAACTGTCGGAAGTTCTCGACCGAGAATTTCTGCTGGATTTTCCAAAACTCGTTTGTGTGCTAAGTCTGCGAACTGGCGGAAGTTCTCTTTCCGAGAATTTCTGCTGAGTTTGGAAAACTCAACCGATTAACTTAAGTCCGCGAACTTGTTTGTGAATTTAAGAGGGTATGATCTAAAGATGTTCTCTGAACATGAAACATTAAATTACTAAGGAACGCTTTATGCAAACCGTGGCTATAATGTTCATGAGCCGATTCGATCGAATCGAATCATCTTTGTTTCAATTGTGTCTTGTGTAGTTACATAAGATATATCAATTGAACAACTTTTTAACTAGTTCATTTGAGTCAATTGAGCTATTTATGGTGAAGAAGAACAAGGTTAATATGAAATGCTCATATGGTTAACCTTTTTGGGTTACTATGTTGAACCAACATACACTACACGTTTGGGCATGGTTTTCACAAACCCAGTAAACGTTTACCAAAGTGTGTGTGACAAGCTAAGTTTTCGATCTAACGGTTGAGAAATATTAGCTTGAATCTAAATCAGGTTTTCATCTAACGGTGAATAAGGATTGCTTTGTACCTAAGGCAAAACCCTGATTTGAAGGCTATATAAAGAAGACATTTAGAATTGTGCAAAACTAATCCCCACACGTCTGTGTGCTACTAGTGCGCCCGCTAGAGTCGATCCCAATTAACCTTTGATTTTCTTCTCTAAAATCAGGTTAACGACTTAAAGACTTCATTGGTATTGTGAAGCCAGACCGATACTACTTTATCGTAGTTGTGTGATCTGATCTTGCATCTTCTATTGTATGAGTACAATCGATTGATTGGCTTGATATTGTGAGAGTTGTCCGATAGGCAAGATAAAGAAGTCACAAACATCTTCGTCTCACTGTTTGTGATTCCACGACAATCCGCTTGTGTAGTCAAGAAGGAATGTAGAGAGGTGATTGATTAATCTAGGCTGTTCTTCGGGAATATAAGACCGGATTATCAATTGGTTCCTGTTCACCTTGATTTTATATCTTAAGACGGAACAAAACCTAGGGTTTATCTGTGGGAGACAGATTTATCCTTTGATAGACTTTTCTGTGTGAGACAGATCTGTTTATTATCAAGTCTTTGATTTTGGGTTGCATCAACTCTTGGTTGTGGGTGAGATTAGATGAGGGAATCAAGTGCATAGTATCCTGTTGGGATCAGAGGCGTAGGAGTACCACTGTACCTTGGATCGGTGGGAGACTGATTGGGGTTCAACTATAGTCCAGTCCGAAGTTAGCTTGGAGTATGCTAGTGTATGTAGGGACTTAATACAGTGTGTATTCAATCTGGACTAGGTCCCGGGGTTTTTCTGCATTTGCGGTTTCCTCGTTAACAAAATTTCTGGTGTCTGTGTTATTTCTTTTCCGCATTATATTTTATATAATTGAAATAATACAGGTTGTGTGTTCGTGATCATCAATTGGAAATCCAACCTTTGGTTGTTGATTGATATTGATTGATCCTTGGACATTGGTCTTTGGTACCGTCCAAGTTATTCCTTGTATTTGATAAAGACTCGCTATTGTTTTTAGCTTGAGTAAAAATCAAATCAAGAGAGAGATATTAACTCCTTAAGATACTTTTATCTAGATTGAGTCTGATTGTCTAGTTGATTCTCTAGCAAAGTATTTCGGAGTTAGTCCATACAGAGTGCTAATCTAAATATTGGGTGGTGTTGTTAGACCCCCGCTTTTTCATGAAGATCTTGACAACTCAGTTTCACTGATCACAAGACAGTTTAAAGATCTTCTTTTGAAGAGAAGTAAACGGTTCATCAGAGATAAACCCAGGTCATCAGTCAAACCTCATGACCGTGCTCCTCCTAAAAACAGGGATACCATCGATACTGATAATGAGGATATGCCACAGTGCTTCAAGTGTAAAGGTTTTGGTCATTTTGCTAATGAGTGTCCAAATCGTAGAAAATACACTGGGAATGAAGGTCTTGCTGCAACTCTTGATGAGATGTCTGATCACTATGATTCAGATGAAGATTAAAATTCAAGTGTTGCACTCCTTGGTGAAAATATTGACTTTGAAAATTATAGCAATACGTACATCAATCTTGATATTCTTCCCGGAGAAACTTCATCAACCAGTATGGAGGATAAAATGGATTTTTCCCTGTCTACTAGTATTACTATTTCACATGTTTCAGGTACCTCATTTTGTTTAGCAGCATGTTCAGCTATGGTTCCTGAACCGTCCACCACATTGACATGTTCTTACTGTACTTTTACGGTCATGAACTCTCTAAGTGTTACAAGTACAAACATAAAATAAGATATGTCAATAAACTTCAACGGAGAGCAAATCGATTAGCAAACAAGCTCAAAATTGTTCAGAAGTCTAATTCACCTGAGGTAAGTAACAAACTTAACTCCGCTCTGAAAAAGTTAATTTCTAAAAAATTAATTAGAGCTCTCTGGAAAAGAACAAGGTCTAAACATTCTGTAAAAGGGTATTAAGAATTTCGTACAAGAAGTGTATGGTGGAAAGATTATTGTTCACCCCAACACAACTTAATTGTGTTGAAAGTGCATCTTGTCTCATGTGCTTGACCTCAAAGAGACAAGATTTTGCACAGTTCAGGCTTTAGGAAAAGATATTTTTTTTTCTTTTTTGGTTGTTGTTTTCTGGAATTATGTTGATCATTTCATATCATAAATTGGTATTGAAAAGAATTTCCTTTTTCATTAAACAAGGGTTTAAAATAGACAATTCTACCTTCTTTAGGGTTATGGATTGGTCGTAAGTGAATCCTACTCTATATATAGGTTTCGTAGCCCAACATTCCTTTTTCCTTCCCTGAAAAACTCTTTTTATCACAAGATTGCTTGTTGAGCTTTATTTGTGTATTTCTTTCACAATTCCATACTTGTATGGAGACTCCAAGCATCATATCTTCTGATATAAAAGATGTTAATATGATTGTTAAGCCATCAATCATGAAGGAAAAAGATAAGTCTCCTTCCTCTACAACTTTGAAGAGAAAAAAAAGAGTATGAAGAAACCAAGGGTTATCCCCTCTAATCTTCAGAAGTTTTCTGGTGTTCTTGAAGAGTTGAAGGAAACAAGGAAGGAGATTCGGCAAATAAAGGCTAATGTTTTAAGGACTCTTGAAATTCAGAAGGCCCTGGTTCGACATCAGTCAGGAAGGTTTGTTGGAATTGACTCCTTTCTTCATGAACCTTATCCTCCAATGGTTGTTGATGACAAGGAGTTCGGGGATGATAAATAATTTTTAAGAGGTCTTAATGTCTAGGAAACTTCTTATGAGAATGTATTCTTGTGTTTTAAGAAGGATAACTAGGGTTTGCAATAGCCTATATTGTGATTACACATTGATATTGCCAACGATTTTCATCTTGCAATGTTTTTAGATTTGTTTATTTAAATTCTAAAGCTTATTTGGAAGATGATTTTGCAGTATTAATCTTTATTGGTTTTAAATATTGCAAACTATGTTATGGGATATGTTTGTTTGCATCTGTGAACTATGATTGTCCCATATATGTCAAAAGTTAAGTCTATTGTGTCATTATGCAAATATTGATGGAAAATAGAATGAACTTTTGATGCTAAAGATTAAGTCTATGGTATCATTATGCAAATATTTATGAAAAATAGAATGAATCTTTGAATATTTCGTAGTATTGATCTTTCCCTGATCCACTTCTATGTGAAAGTACTGTATGGCTCCGTAAGTTCTCTTATGTTTAGCATTTACGATTAAATTAATCATGGGTTCTATTGTGGTTAATTTAATTGAGTTTTCTGGATACAAATTCATGTTTCATGTAATTTGTTAATGTCCAAAGAAATCCTTCTTTACTTGTAAAAGTAAGGTCGCTCTTGTTGTTTTTTCGGGAGTGACATTTTATGGGGGAGAGTTCTTAATTGAACTTGTTCTTAATCACCAAATCTTTGTGGGGAGTGCGGTTGTGGAATATGAAGGAGTTTTCTTGTATATTTTTAAACTCCTTGATGATTACACTAAGTTTCAACTATGTGAAATCATCGAAACAAAGTTGATATGTTCTCTGTTAGTCATGAATTATCTCTATGAGAATTTCATTATGATCCCGCTATTTTTCGTACCTTTGCCGATTTATATTGACAAAAAGGGGGAAAATTATTGTGTAGTTCACACCACAAATACATATGGTTTACGGATCATTATGTAAGAGGGAGTGGTTTTTATTGTGAGATGAATTATTGACTAAGGGGGAGTGATACATATCACCGTAGTATTATTGTCAAAGTTGTGATACAATTTAACTTTGATGTTGTGTAATAATACTATGACATTGTATAACAATAATTGAGAACAATGGTTTTCTTATTGTTATGGATACGGATCTTCAACAACTATGATGCTAAGTCGAACACGTTCAAAATCACTGGAGTACTTGGAAGTGACGAAGATTTCGAGTAATGTTGAAGAACCAAGGAAATCAAGCATTTGGATGCGAAGCTACAAAGTTTAGTTATTTTGTAAACCATATGTATTGATTGTTTTGTCACTAAAGTTGACAAATGGGGAGATTGTTAAAGCACTGCTCGATCGAACTCGCAATCATTGCTATCTCAAGCTTGTTTGTCAAGTTTAGTTGCCAAAACTATAAGTCTTGATTTCTAGTCTACTTATAGCTATGTATCAGATTAGAATAGAATGTGTAGTTGAGCTTTAGATTTCACGACGTTCATCGATTGAAGACGAAGAACTACTAAGGGGAGCTTGTGGAAATTCATCAACAAAAGGTATGTGGAGACTTGGACTCATCTATCACTCAGAAGTCTATTTCTATTCTATATCCTATTGAGACAAAAGTGGTATAGATATATAGACTTTATTTTATACACATTTGACCTAGGTTTTTCTAAAACCATTATAGATTAACGACTTAAAGACTTCATTGGGATTCTGAATCCAGACCTAACTATTTTCTCTGTAGTTGCGTGTTATGATCTTACTTTGTTATATCGTTTTGAGTATTATCTTCTGTAGATTTGTTCGAGATTTGATCTCCGATTAGTAAGATAAAACGTAGTCACAGACATCTTCGTTTCATCATTTGTGATTCCAAAATATCTTGTTTCTATACCATACGATTAAGATTATTATGAGATGATTGATATTACTAGGAAGTTCATCGGGAATATAAGTCCAGTGTATCAATTGGTTCATGTTCACCTTGATTTACCAAAATACGGAACAAAACTCGTAGGTATTTCCGTGGGAGACAAATTTATTTATTCAATAGACTTTTCCGTGTGAGACAGATTTGTTTATCAAGTCTTCGACTTTGGGTCGTAACAACTCTTAGTTGTGGGTGAGATCAGCTAAGGGAATCAAGTGCGTAGAGTCTTGCTGGGATTCAGAGGCGTAAGGAACACGACTGTACCTTAATCAGTGTGAGATTGGTTAGGGCTCAACTACATTCCAGTCCGAAGTTAACTTGTAGTAGGTTAGAGTCTGTAGCGGCTTAACACAGTGTGTTGTTCAAATCTGGACTAGGTCCCGAGGTTTTTCTGCATTTGCGGTTTCCTCGTTAACAAAATTTCTGGTGTATGTATTATTTCTTTTCCTCATTATATTTTTATATAATTGAAATATCACAGGTTGTGCGTAGTTCAATCAATTGGTAAATCCAACCTTTGGTTTGTTGATTGAAATTGATTGACGCTTGGATATTGGTCTTTGGTACCATCCAAGTTATTCGTCATATTAATCCAGCTCACAGATTTCTATCTGTTCGATTGCAGATTGATTTGAGAAATTGAGATATAACTCTTGGATGTATTTTCCTTGATTGAGTCTGATTGTCTAGTTGATTCTCTTGGAAATATATTGGAGTTAGTCCATACAGATTGCCCGAACGAATTATTGGGTGTGGCTGTTAGACCCCCGCTTTTTCATGATGACTTAAACTTTTGTAAGTCTAGGAGTAAATTGTATTGATAAGATTTAAACGCTAACCTCTGATGATAGGCTGTGAGCGACAAGCTTTAAGCGATGATATGTAAGTAGTGATGCCAGCCGCTGGCATTTGAGTATGATGGGTGCTCAGTAATATAAATTACAATTGGTGGTATTCTAGGTGATCTCAGATGAGAGGCTCCTTGTATAATATCTGCAACTCAGGGCATCGAAAGGGTGTGTCAGATTCCAGAGACGCATGAGCAAGAAGAAGTACTTGGAATTGCACCAAGATTGAAGAATACCAAGTCCAATTTGAGTGAACACCTATATTAGACCAACACTAAGTAAAAGTAGTGATGGGTCTAGGTCATCATGAGATCAGGTTGTTATGCTAAAGTAGGTCACCGCTAGGATATCCAAGTGTCGTGGAAGTAAGGGGTTAATGCTAGATTATTCGAGAGATACATGACCAAGAAGAAGTACTTGGAATTGCACTAAGTGTTAGAGCATTGATCGGTCGAACTCACAAGTGTTGCTAGTCTACATTTATTCAATCTTAAAAAGTCTATTGACTCGTGAACCAGGATGGTACGCATACCTAGTATGTAAACCGGAAAAGATCTGTTGACTCCTGAACCAGGATGGTATGCATACCCAGTATGCAAAACGAAAAAGATCTGTTAACTCCGGAAACCGTTTTTGTCTTAAGGGTACACAAACCCGGTACACGTACTATGATCAAAATACTCACGAACAGGAATACAGGTCACGTACCTGGTACACGTACTTGTCGTGTCAAATATTTTCAGATGCATCAGAATTATTTATATGAGATAATAGGCATTTGAAAACTTTCTAAAAAAACTATCTACATATTTTATCACATTATAACCTATGGTTGTGACTCAATATTAAAGTCTTAAAGTGTTATACGAAAATGGTTAAGCTTATAGTTTGTCTGGCTAGTTTCGGCTAACCTTTCATGAACAAGTCATTGTACACGGTTCGCTTACGGTTCATCCTAACCATATTGTATATTTTGTTATGTTAATCTCAAGTCAAGTTTTTCATCCAATGGTGATTATCGATTGCTTGATTCAAAAGCTACCTTAGCTTAAATCTAAAGCAACCTTGATCTTGAAAGTCTGTATAAGGAGAACCTCAAGCAACTAGGATCTTTGAATCCCTGACACTATTTTTGTGTGTCCTAGTTGTAAACTAGAGTCGTCCTCTCTTTTAAACATTTTTAAGTTTAGCAAATAAAAAGACTTCACCTAGGGATTCGTGAAGCCAGGTCCAACTATCTTTATCTTGATAGTTTGTGTATCTTGATCTTTCTACTGATTGTTGAGCCATTAGCTCCAACATGCGAAATAAATACAAATCGTAAAGTTCTTCGTCTTAGACTTTGTGATTCCATAGTTGTATTCCTCGAGAACGATTTTTTGTTGAAATTGGAGTAGGAATTACTTGTGAGTTGTGAGGTGAATAATAATCTAGGATGCTCTTCGAAGGTCATAAGTACCGAATTTTGAGGTTTGCGAGACTTTGTCTATTGCAATCGATTTCCTATCTCACCTTGATTTTTGATTAGAACGGAAATCACATATATGCTTATCTGTGGGAGGCAGATTGGTTAAAGTCTTCAATTGAGTTGAAAAAACTCTTAGTCTATAAATGACGTCATCTGACGGAATCCATTACGCAGAGTCTTGCAAGATTCAAGAGGCGTAAGGAGCGCGAATGTAACTGAATCGTTGTGATGGTAGATTCGGTCTCAACTACACTCCAGTCCGAAGTTTTGATAGTAGGCTAGAATCTGTAGCGGTTTAATACAGTTTGGTGTTCAAATCTGGACTAGATCCCGTGGTTTTTCTACATTTGTGGTTCCTCCTTAACAAAATTTCTGATTTCTGTCTTATTTCTCTTTCCGCATTATTTTGTTTATCTTTATAATTGAAATATCACAGGTTGTACGTACATCAATCAAAGTAGATACGTTCATCGTAATTGTTGGATACGACTTGATTGATCTTTGAATTCGTCCAAGAACTCTCACGAATTTGTTTCACATATTGATTGTGAGAGAAAAAAATATAAGCTTTTCATATAATTCCTGATTGAGATTCATTAAGTTGTAACTCTCAGAATTGTAATTGAGTTTAGTCCATACAGATTACCTAAGAAAAAGTTGGAGTGTATTTTGGTGCCCCCGCATTTTCAATTGGTATCAGAGCGGGAAAACACGCGAAAGACATAATAAGTATATGTTTGAAGCAATTTGACTATATGGACATGAGTGCAATATCGATAAACGTACCGCCATCCTTTGATGACACAAATTTCTTATGGTGGAAAATTGTTATGCGTTCCTTTCTACAAGCCCGTGACTTTCAGACGTGGAAACTTGAAGTTATAGGATACAATCCTCCAACAATTGTTAGAGACAGAAACACTATTGAGAAAGATTTAGCAGAATATAGTGAAGTCGAGATAAGTGCCGCAAAGCATAATTCTAACGGATTAAATGTTATTATTCACGTCGTAAACTAAGATTTTCAGCACCATGTGACTTCGTGCACTAAGTATAAAGATGCTTGGGATATCTTGAGATACCTCAAAAAAAGGAAGCTAGGCTTTGAAACCTAAATTCTGACTGGGAAAATCTTCATATATCTGATGAAGATTCGTTTGATGAATTTAATCAAAAAGTGTTTGGAATTGTTAATGCATGTTATGCATTAGGAAGACTATTCCCCAAAAGGACATTGTGATGAAAATTCTCCGATCTTTAATAGCAAAATACGAGTCTAAGAAACATGCCATCCTGGAAGGAAATAACCTTGCAAAACTTTCCAGAAACACCTTAGCTGAAAAGTTAAAGATCTTTGATCATGAACTGCAATCCAAAGTCGGAAAGGATATTGCGTCCAAGGCACTGAAAAACATTGAAATTCTTAAAAGTGAAAGTGTTGACAACTCTGTGAACAATCTTGTTTATCTTGAATTTTCAGATGAAGATCTTGATAACTCGGTCTCATCAAGAAAGTTTAGAGAACTTTTTAGGAAGAGAAATAAACGGTTCACTAGAGAAAAGCCTCCTACGTCAGCAAAGCCACACATATTCGTATTCCTGTGAAAAACAGAGACTCTAATGATACTGAAGATGAGGATATGCCACAGTGCTTTAAATGTAAAGGGTTCGGTCACTTTTCCAATGAGTTCCCAAATAGGAAGAAATACACTGGCAACAAGAGTTTTGCTGTGACGCTAGATGAAACACATGATCATTATGATTCCGAATAGGATGATGGATCAAGTGTAGCACTCTTGGGAGAAAATATCAATTTTGATGAATGTAGCAATACTCATATCAATCTTGATGATTCTTCATTAAAATCATTGGAGGATGTGATGGATTTTTCGTATACTAATGAAAACTCTGTTAATATTTCAAGTACTCTTTGTTTAGCTGCTAACATCGTTACTGAATCAATCTCCAAACCGACATGTTCTTATTGTACAATTGAGGGTACTCACACAATGTTTCAAGTACAAACACAAAATAAGGTATGTCATCAAACTACAAAGCAATGCTAGTCGTTTGGATAATGTGCTTAAACTTTTCAAAAAATCCAATCTCGAGGTAAGTAAAGTTGACTCTTCTTATCCTAAAAGATTGAGTGTTCCAAAGGAAAACGTGAAATCTCAAATGAAGAGAAGAATCAGGACTAAACATTTTGTAATGAAGGGTATTAAAAATTCCATGCAAGAACCTAGTGGTGAGCACTCTACTACTCATTTCAACTTGTCTCATGTTCCCTTAAAAGAGACAAGAACCGTGCATATTAGGGCCTTGGGTCAAATTTGAATATTATTATTTTAATTTACATGTTTTAATGTTCATTGATAGATTGAGACTACTATTATGTTGTCGTGCCATCTATTAAGAGAATAACAATATATTTTTGTTGAGCCTTGCTCCATCAAAATAGTCCAGGGTAATTCTATTTGGACATAAATCGGTTACGTAACTGATTCTATGTAAATTTATTCTCATGAGCGTCGTTTATAATTATAAAATTATGCTACCATTGTATACAGTCCCTGGGTGTCGACAGTTTGATATATTCAAGAATGACATAAATCAACTAAGGTTTTGATCAATCAACCAACATGTTCATCTTAATCTATGTCTCAAGTAATAGTATTGAAAAATTTGATCTATGTAGAAACTTAAGGAAGGATAAAAGTGACATTTCATTCTTCTACGTTTTTATGCATTTTTTTAGTATGTGAACTATTGTTGTTCCGAAACCCCGCATGGTAAATATATTCTTCATTAGGACTCATATCTCTTTCACAAGAAGTTCGCTTGTTTGAGCAATATATTTGTGTTTTCACACATCCATTTCATTCTTACGAATTATGGAGACTCCAAGCACGACATCTTTTTGTGAAATCTATGCTACAATGGTTTTTGATGCTCATCCAACTCGAAAGGAACAAGAGATGTCATATCCTGTTGATTCATCTCTTCAAAGGAAAAAGAAGAACATGAAGAAACCTAGAGCCGACCGCTCCAATCAGCAAAGGTTTGCAACTCTTCTTGAAGAACTTAAGTAAACCAATAAGGAGGTGCAGGGACTGAAAGCAATTCTACAAAAATCTCTTGAGCTACAAGAAGCACTTGTCAAACAACAACCTAACATGTTTGGAGAAGTTAACTTTTTTATTCATGAACCGTATGTTCCTATGCATGTTGTTGATAAGGAGTTCAGAGATGATAAAGAATTTTTCAAGGATTTTAAGTACTACAAAAATTATTGTGTTCAAGAAGGATAAATAGGGTTTGGTATAGCAAATATTGTGAGTACACAAGCTATTTCCAACGATTTTCATCTTGCATGTTTTTAGATTTATTTATTTAAATTCTAGAGTTTTTGGAAGATGAACTTGCAGTATTTAATCATTATTGGTTTAATGTACTGCAAAGTCTTATGATATATATGTGTCCTTTAGTTTTTGTGAATTGAACTGATATCTCTTATATGCTCAAAAGTTAAATCTATTAAGTTTTATGGACTAAAAAAAGAACAAGCTTTGTGATAATTCTTCGCAGTATTGATCTACTCATGGTCACACTCTTGTGTGATTATTGAATTATCAACTCCATAAGATATTCTTATGTTGAGTCATATCGATTAGAATTATCTCCTTGTTCTTAATTGGCGTCGAGATTAATCTACGTCAATGTTTAGGATACAAATCCATGATATTTGTAAATTGTCCGAAAAAAATCCTTATTTTTATTAAAGTAAGGTCATTTATGTTGTTCTCCAGGGAATGACATCAAATGGGGGAGAGTTCTTTATTGAACTTGTGTTTAATTGCTATATCTTTGTGGGGAGAGTGGGTGTGGAATATAAAGGGGATGCTTGTATCTTAAATCTCCTTGATGAGACACTAAGCATTTTATACTATGTGATATCATCTAAATTAAAGTTGATATGTGTTCCTTTAAGTCTTGAAGCATTTTTTGATAGAATTCATTACGATCCCATTATTTTCGTACCTTTGCCAATTTTTATTGACAAAAAGGGGGAGAATTAATTAATAATTTCTCACTACATACATATGGTTTACGGATCACCTATTATGCAAAAAAATATGAGTATGAACTAAGGGGGAGAAACATATCACCGTAGTATTACTTCGAAGTTATGATACAATTGAACTTTGGAGAAGAAAATAATACCATGTTTCCGTAGAACAACGATTGGGAATATCTGTTTTCAATGTTGAAAACACTGGGGGTACCAAAATACACCGCCAACTTTTTCGTAGGAAATCTGTATGGACAAACTCAACACAACTGCGAGAGTTAAAATTCAATCAAGAAAAGTGTCTAGAGTTATATATCTATCTCTCTTGCGATTAGAACGTTTACAGAATTGAATCCGTGAACTTAATCAGAAAGAGAGTTCTTGGACTGTACCAATGACCCATATCCAAGGATCAATCGAGTCGTATCCAACAAACTAGGTCGGACGTATCTACTTTGATTGATCAACACACAACCTGTGATATTTCAATTATAAAGATAAACAATATAATACGGAAAAAGAAATAGCACAGACACCAGAAACTTTGTTAACGAGGAAACCGTAAATGCAGAAAAACCCCGGGACCTAGTCCAGATTGAATACCAAACTGTATTAAGAAGTTACAAACACTAGTCTACTACCAATTTCTTCGGGCTGAAATGTAGTTGAGCCCGAACTCAGTCTCCCACTGATTCAGGTATATCCACGCTCCTTACGCCTCTTGAATCCCAGCAGTTATCCGCGCAATTTATTCCCTTAGATGACGTCACACCAACTAAGAGTTGTTTCATATCAATTGAACTTTAAACTAAATCTTCCTCCCACAGATTAAGCCTATAATTGATATCCTGATATACGATCTAAATGAATTATTAGATCAAATGAATGATCCAGATGATGGAAATCGATAGAAACTTGACCGAAGTCTGGCAATCCTCAAAATTTCGGACTTATGAAACCCCAAGTGCAGCTTAGATTATTATTCACCTCACAAGTATAAAACTTGCGGAATCACAAAGTTTTAGACGAAGAGAACTTTGTGATCACTATCTATCTTGTTCAAGTGATAAATAAATAATCTAACAAGATCAGGATACTCAAGTTATCAAGATAAAAGATAACTGGTCCTGGATTCACGAATCCGAATGAAGTCTTTGATAGTCGCTAAACCCTAAAAGGGTTTCTGAAGAGGACGACTCTAGATACAACTAGGACACACCAAAAAGTAGTGTCGGGATTCAAAGATCCTAGTTGCCAAGAGTTCCCCTTATATAGACTTCAAATCCTAGGTTGCTTTAGGTTTAAGCTAAGATAGATTTGGAACCAAGAAAACAATATTCGCCGTTAGATGAACACTTTGAATCTTATTCACATAAACAAGATATACACTCTGGTTAGGTAAACCGTAACCGAATCGTGTATAAAGACTATGTTCAACATGGTTAGCCGAAAATAGCCGGTTTGAACTTAAAAGCTTAACATTTATTTCCATGAACACAAAGACATTAATCTTGAGTCACAATCATGATCAAATAAGTCTAGTATTAATTAGATAATTGATCAAAAGCAAATCATCTCGTATAAATAATTTAATCGCAATTGAATCATAATCGGTTTAAGTGCACAAAGTACAAATACTTAAGTTCATGAATCGGCTTAGTCAAGGTACACAAACCGGTTTGCAATCTTTCAAGCAAAGCCGAGTTCCGGAGTTGACAGAACTTTTTAGTTCACCTACCGGTTTGAAAACTTAGGTCCAACTCTAAGTTCCGGAGTTGACAAAACTTTTTAGTCACGTACCGGTTTGCAAACTTAAGACCTTTACCGGTTCCGGAGTTCACAAAACCTTTTAGTTTGCACACCGGTTTGGGTACTAAACTAGTTTTAGAACATATAATTGGTTCGCATACCAGTTTGGATACTTTAACCCGGTTCCCTTACCGCAGTTCCAAAATGGTTTGTATACGAATATACATACCTATCCGGATCACGAAACAAACAGATTCTCCCATGACGTGCATACGAATATGTGTATCACACAAATCTGCAAGTCGATATATAGCTACACCGCTACGTGTACGAATACATGTAATACGGCTTCAGACAAATAACAATTATCCAAATATAGTAGTTCTATATTTCACTAAACCAATTCGAAACATTCCTAAATAACATCAATGACACATATCACTGTTCCTGGCTATTTTCGAATGATAAACTTGAATCAGGATTTGGTTCCGAATAATAAATTATTCTCCACCGAAGTGGATCAAGTATGAATGAATGTTCATTAAGCTTAGTATTATATTTCGATAAACTCCTAAACTAAATAATTAGTTCTCGAATCGAAATTCTTGTCTATGCAAGCTAGTCTAATTAGTTATGCGACAATTGTCTCAAGGATAGAAAGGTGAATATAACTTGAGAAATAGGTGGTTCAGTCTTCATTTACCTGTTGTTGATGAAGTTCTCCAAAAGCTTCGGTTGATCTTCGCCTTCAAACGGTAGAACGCAGGTGATGACTGGCTCGTTTCTCAACTACCTCTATCCTAGACCGAGACTTAACTAATTGTAGACTAGAAATCAAGATAAAGTTTTGGCAACTAAATTTGACAACAAGCTTTATATATCAACACTTGTGAGTTCGACCGAGCAATGCTCTAACAATTATCGCTACAAATATTTATATCTCATGTGTACTAATTCAAATATCACAGATTTTAGTAAATCAATCAAAGTAGATGCGTCCATCGTAATTGTTGGATACGACTTGATTAATCTTGGAAATTGATCTTCGGAATCGTCCAAAAACTCTTACGGTATAATCAGGTCCACGAACTTGTTTCCGGATACATATTGATTGTGAAAGAAAGGGATGTAAACTCTTCATATAATTTCTGATTGAAATTCATTAAGTTGTAACTCTCGAAATTGTATTTGAATTTAGTCCATACAGATTTCCTAAAAAAAAATTGGTGGTGTATTTTGATACCCGCATTTTCGCCAATAATGAAGAATACCAAGTCCCATCATTGAGTTAACACCTACAATATACCAACACGAGGTAGAAGTAGTGATAGGTTTATCTCGTCATGAGAGTAAGGTGCTAGCTTAGAGTAGGTGACGGCTCGGATATCCCGGTGTCGTGGAAGTAAAGTGTTAATGCTAGGATAACACCATGTTAGGTTGGCGTCATAGTATAGACAACACGAAGCCATAAGCTGACGCCCTGGTGGGATAAGTTTGGGATAAGTTGGGTCATGGTGGGATAGGTAAGGCGCTAACACAAGGCTAACATCATGAGTTTAGTTGGTAATAGGCTTATCCAAGCGTCGTGACTAACTATGATATAAGATGGCCTCGTGGTTTATTGGACGTGCACCATGATTATTAGTTAGCGCCATAGGATGAGCCCATGATTATGATGGCTTCATGGTGATTTAGGATGGCGTCGTGATTAGTGTAGGTACACATTTCATCTTCCGCCACGTGTACACAATGGTACACGTGGAGGACATGTGGCTAATAGCATCAAGATATGATATCACACGTGGACAACCAAGAGTCACTTTATCCTATCCCCAGAAAGATCTGAGATCTACGGATGGGGATAGTCCGAATGACGCAGACAAGACAGGGGCAGAGGACATCTGTCTACCGCGGACAGACATCTCAACTACCCGCATTAAATACCCTCAAACAACATACGTGTCAGTCAGCCTGTGTAGGAAGCGCAGATAGCACTGCGTATTCAAACAGAACACGCAGATAAAGCCGAGAACACGAAGACTTCTGCGTAAGCGGCACAAGACACAAGAGGATAAGGTTATAACGGGCTTCAGAAGTGGACCCCACGTAACCTCCCTATAAATACCCCTCTCTCCCAAGTGAAGAGGGGGTCGGAAAAATATTGAGAGGAGAATAGGAGAGATACAGAGAGATAGAGAAAGTGTAAGTAAAGTTCCTCCTGCTACGCAGGCTCACGTGGATCTCAAAGTCATTCGACTATTTCTGTAACCATCATACATATAATGAAAAACCAAAACCCGCAGACAGAGATTTGAGTGGATGAATCATATAAGTTAATCGTTTCATCTATATTCATGCATTTATACTTTACATGTTCGATTCGATACTTATGGTATATCATGTTCGTACGTTTTATACTTCATCCATTATTTATCTTGTTGTGCGACCTAAGAACAATGACTGTAGTTGATGAGACGAGGAAGAGTATTAGAACTCTGAGTCAAGGATTCGACATAACCAATTCATCCCCCTCAGGCGCAACTTATTTACTGTATTGTCATGAGTCTGCGCGCATTATTTGTGAAAACTCAGATGATAATGATCTTTGTGTTCACAATCTGGCGCTAGAAACAGGGATCTTCATCCCGGTAAAAGATTTATCTTCTCCTGTGACTTGTTTCAGGCTTCGTTTTCTGAAAGTAACGATGCATGTAACATTACGGTTTTTTCCGTTCATGATTTCAAAAATCAAAATTTTGAACAGATCCGCGTTTATCTAAGTAGATCTGATTCTTCAGGCATTTTCTAAGTTTTCACGTCTTTGAAAATCAAAATTATGAACAGATCCGCGTTTATCTAAGTAGATCTGATTCTTCATGCATTTTCTAAGTTTTCACATCTTTGAAAATCAAAACTTCGAACAGATCTGCGGTCATCTACATAGATGGGCGCCTTAAGTGTTTTCAAGATTTTACACCTTTGAGAACTCAAAACGCTAATAGATATCACGTGGGGCCCATTGTCTTCGTGATTTTTTCTCTCTTTCAGGAAAATATTAAAAAATGGAGAAAAGCAAAGATGTCGGGAAGGCAAAAGCTTCGTCAAAAGAGATGCCAAGGACAACCCCAGTGGTAACTAGGAGTAAGCAAAGAGGTGAAAAGCTAAAGGCAACGGATAGGGCGCAGGATAATGCAGAAAGCACGGCCCCCATCAATGCCAACATCATCGCAGCAAGCGCAGTAAATGCCGCGGCAGCCAAAGCAGGAGATTCAAGAGCTGGCGGATCCAAAGTCGGAGCTCCCAGAGTAACCAATGCTCAACTACAGGAACATCAAGAAGTCGTAGCAGAGTCAGGAATACAGAAACCCCTCTATGGGATGCCCTTAACCAACGAACAGAACATACCTTTTCCAGCTAAGAAACCGCTTCTAATAGCAGGTCAACCCTCACAACAACCGTCGGGGTCCCAAGGTGCACGATTAGACCCACCAGAACCAGTAATACAGATCGTGGATGAGAAACAAACCATATCCACTGATGAGCAATTGCGGGAAGGAACACCAAATCAAGGGTCAAATCATTCCGCTCAGATGATGGCCGAGCTGACAGAATTAAGGAAGAACCAGAAGGCATACGCATATGTTGTGGCGATATTAGCACAAGAGAACCAAACACTCAAGGAAAGAATCATTCATAGCGCAGAGGTAGAAAACCAACGCGACGAAGCTAACTCCAAGGCCGTAGCACCTAATCAAGATAGAAGAATGGTGATTGCAAACAACCAACTTCCATTGAATCGAAGAGGAGCAAGGAGCAGCCAAAGATCAGACCCTGGTTACAATCATGAGAACTCGGACTACTACGACGGTACCACCCTCCTACGAGCAACATCTACCATTCATGAAGAGCACCAGATCGCAATGTAAAATCTGCATGCTGAGATGCTGGCAGAAATCAAGGATCTAAAGACTAGGCAGAGAGGCGGAAGACTAGAGAAAGTGATGAAGGAATCAAACACTACCCCGCTGACGCCACACTTGGCCAGGGATTCCATACCGCAGAAGTGTTCGGTTCCTGCTTTTGATTGCTATGACGGATCAACTGATCCTGCGGCTCATCCTCGATATTATAATCGAATGATGTCCCGTTGGGATAACGAAGACTCCATACTGTGCAGATACTTCCCGTCAAGTTTAAAATGGTCCGCGTTTTCATGGTTTGATAACTTTCCATCAAACTCCATCGACTCCTACGACCAACTCACAGAAAAATTTCTAGCAACATACATGTACAACAAGGTTGTCAATACCGGCATGGACAAGCTATTCTCGCTGGAGATGAAATACAAAGAGACCATCAGAGAATATACTGATAGTTGGCACAAGATTTTCCAAGCTATTGGAAACGTAGATCCCTTGGTTAGTATCAACTGCTACAAATGGGGGATGGACATGATGAGTCCTTTATTTGTCGAGATCCACGGAACCATCCCTACCAACGAAGGAGATATCCGGATAATCATAGAAAAGCATGCAAGGTTAGAAGAATTCAGCGTGAAAATCCCAGAGCTCATACTCAACGTCCCACACGCAAAAATTCCGTGGATCAAGCCAGCGGGTCCAAAAGAAGAATCACAGAAGAGAGTCCCAATAAAGAAAGGAAAGAACGAAAGGATGATAGATGAAGAGATGATCGAAAATTTGAAGATCAAGTCTATACCAATCTGAATACCAGTTATTCGCGCATCCTGAGAGAGATCAAAGGGAGGGAGAACTTCGATTGGCCATGGTCCAAGGGAAAGCAGCCTCCTAGATCAGAAAAAATCCAAGGAATACTGTGAATACCACTGTTTCAACGGTCATCAAACAGAAAAGTGCAAAAATCTCAAGATAATGATTCAAAAACTAATCGACGCAGGAGACCTGAAGCAATATATACAGAAGATTGATAACGAAGATAGAACCAAGAGAGGCAAGCTGGTGCAACCGCACCCTCAACACGATTTCATGTTCAGAGATTCAAGGACCATCCCTAACCGCCCAGATTGGGAAGAGATTGAGAAAACAATTCGAAGATTATTGTGAGCTTTATAAGAGTGACGGGAAAGAGGTAAACGAGCACGAACAATGGATGGACGCGCCCATGACTTTCGATGCAGATGATGTGGAAGAAGACATGAAAGACCATAATGATCCTCTAGTCCTCACACTCCCAATAGCAGGGTGCAATGTCAAGAAAATTCCCATCGATGGAGGAAGCTCAGTCAACGTCATGTTGTATGACACGTTCAAACGTATGGACCTCAATGACGAGCAACTACTGTCATCTTACTACACCATCTACGGATTCAACGGCGCAGCTACAAAGCCCCTAGGGGACATTGTCTTACAAGTAGACGCAGGTCCCATGAAAGTGGACACTCGATTCAGCGTCGTAGATGAACCTTCACCCTACAATGCCATCATCGGAAGAAGATGGGTTCACAAGCTCAAGGGAGTAGCTGCAACCTACCATCAATATCTCAGATTCCCAACACCTCTGGGAGTCATGGAAATTAAAGGAGACCAAGTAACTGCGTGGGAATGTCAGACCTTACAGAATCAGATCAATAATCAGCCGGAAGAAAAGCACCAGTCCTGAAGAGCCAAAAATAAGGAGATAACCATAAATACATATCTGGAAGAAATCTCCGGAAAGAGACTTCTGAACATAAGCACCACTGGCAGCGCAGAAGCAAGCACCTCCGCGACAAAAGAAGACGGAGAGCCCACCAAATAACAATCAAAGAATGTTCCTCTCTTGGGGGAACCAAAAACCACGTTTAAACCTGTCGAAGCAGCTAAAGAAGTCAACATAGGTACTGAGGAAAACCCGAAGATTATCAGAATAGGCACCTTGATGGATGAAGAAAGAGAAGCCGAGCTAATCAAACTTCTAAAGGAATACCCAGACATCTTTGCTTGGCAATTGGGGGACATGCCGGGAAGTGACCCAAAGTTAGTTCATCACGAACTTCGAATGAAACCAGGTACCCCCCCCCCCCCTTTTAAGCAGAAGGTACGCAAAGTAGCTCCAGAATACCATCGAGCAGTTGAAGTGGAACTCCGCAAACTACTGGACGCAGGATTCATCAAAGAAGTTAAGTACCCAACATGGATCTCTAACATGGTCATCGCACCAAAAAAATGGCGGAGTAAGGATATGCATCGACTTCACCAACCTCAATAAGGCTTGCCCAAAAGATAGCTATCCACTGCCAAGCATTGACCAACTTGTCGAGGCAGTCGGAGGATACGAAGAAATGTCATTCATGGATGGATACTCTGGATACAACCAATTATTCCTAGCAGAAGAAGATCAATAACATATAGCATTCTATACACCACACGGCCTCTATTGCTACTAAGAATACCCTTGGGACTACGAAACGCAGGAGCAACCTACCAAAGAATGGTGGATGCAATCTTCAAACCGTGGATTGGAAGTACACTGGAAGTATATGTGGATGATATGCTTGTCAAAAGCAAGTTGCGCAAAGATCATCACCAAGACCTAAAATATATTTTACAAGCAATGAGAGTGCATAACATGAAGGTAAACCCAGAGAAGTGCACTTTTGGTGTCACTTTCAGAAAGTTCCTTGGATATTTGGTGACGAAGAGGGGCATTGAAGTCGATCCCGCTAAAATTGAAGCCATCGTAAGAATACCATCCCCAAAGAATTTAAAAGAGGTTCAGAAACTCAATGGTTCACTGGCTGCCCTGGAGAGGTTCATATCCAGGTCCTCGGATAGATGTAAGCACTTTTTTAACATTCTCAAAAAAGGAAGCAAATTCGAATGGACGGCAGAGTGCGAGGAAGTTTTTCGAAATATCAAAGAATACCTGGCTGAGATCCCTATACTACAAAAACCATTCCCTGATGAAGTGTTGGCACTATACATAGCAGCAACAGAAGATGCAGTCAGCGCAGTATTGGTTAAAACCAACACGAAGATAGAGCATCCCATCTATTATATCAGTAAGACTCTGAACGCAGCAGAAAGGAACTACACGAAGATCGAGCAACTCATCTTGGCATTAGTATGGGCAACTCTGAAACTCAGAACTTACTTTTTGACTCACTACGTCCGCGTCCCATGCAAAGCTCCGCTAGAAGCAGTCCTTAAAAACGCAGGGAAAGTAGGCAGAATTGCAAAATGGAATACTCACCTAGATCAATTCAATATCATCCATGAGCTACATCACTCTCAGAAGTCACAAGTATTAGCAGATTTCCTAGCAGACTTACCGTTGGACAACTGCGAAGAAGTCATCATCGAAGGACGAAAGGCAGCAGGACTACCAGAAATGGACGAAGGTAAAGACCCTATAGACATCTTGGAACCAAAAAATCCTAGGCAATGGGAAGTCTTCGTATATGGGTCGAAAAATAAAGAAGGGGTTGGGATAGGCATCGTAATCACCACCCCAACAGGAGACAGGATCATACATGCTTTCAGGTTAGAATTCAAGGGGCATACCAACAACATAGTTGAATATGAAGCAGTGGTGCATGCCCTTCAGTTGATAATAGAAATGGGCATAACTGACGTGCGTCTGACAAGCGATTCGCAGCTGGTCATCCGACAAATAGGGTTGCAATATAATGTTTATGACAGAACATTGTCAGCATACATGGAATTGGTGCAAACACTGGCATCACAAATTCCAAACATCAAATTCCGACACCTGGCAAGGAAGGAACTCAGGCACGCGGATGCCCTGGCCTACATATCATCGATGCTCAGAAACGAGGACGTCAAAGCAATCAAAGTAACCAGGATTTACGAGCCTTCAATTGATATTCAAGAATCTGCGCTGCACAGGGAACACGCAGAAGAAGATATTGCAGATGATGACGTGGGAGAATTCATCGCGGATGATTTCCAAGAAGACGACATCATGACTAAGGCAGACAAGATGAAGACTTCAGCAAAGAAGAAGATTGGAGATCTGAGATTCATCTTTTCCTAAAAGAAGGAATACTACCCTCGGATCTAAAGCAAGCCAGAAAAATACAGTCAAAGGCAGGAAGATATGATCTGAGAAAAGAAATTTTGTACAAAAAATCTTTTCTCGGACCATTATTACGCGCCTATCCAGATCCGAAGGACATTTGATTTTGAAAGACATACACCGCGCGACGCAGGCAATCACAGCGGAATGAGATCCCTAGCAGATAAGGCGAAAACTCAAGGATATTACTGGCCAACAATGATACGAGACGCTGCAAGAATGTCACGAAGATGCGAAGAATGCCAGCGTTTCGCCAAAAAAATCCACGCACCCGCAACAATGTTGAACCCAGTAGACAGCCCTTGGCCATTCTCAAAATGGGGCATAGACATCGTGGGTCCCCTAATCGAAGGATCAGGGAAGAAGATTTTTGATAGTGGCCACGGACTATTTCAGCAAATGGGTAGAGGCTAAAGCCCTGGCAAGGATCCGAGACGCAGATGTCTTCACATTCATCTTTCAAAACATCATTTGCAGGTTTGGCATACCAGCTGAGATTGTATCTGACAATGGCAAGCAATTCCAGGGAAAAAACATCGACTTACTCTTCGATACTTTCAAAATTCGAAAGAACAAGTCAACACCAATTTACCCTCAAAGCAATGGTCAGGCAGAAGCCACAAACAAAACCCTCGCACTCATCCTCAAAAAGCAGTTGGACGAATACAAGAAGCGTTGGTGTGAGCAACTACACAACGTTTTGTGGGCTTATAGGACAACTCGAAGATCAGCCACGGGAGAATCCCCATTCTTACTCACCTATGGAGCCGAAGCTATTATCCCAACAGAAATAATCATGCCAACTACGAAACTGAAGCATGGGAGAAGAACCTCACAGCGGACATGATGTTGGAAAGTTGGATGATCTAGAAGAGAGGAGGGAGGCAGCACTACAAAAAATGGAAAACTATCAAAGGAAACTAGCAAGGGAGTATAATAAGAGGGTTAAGCTTAGAAATTTCGTAGAAGGGCAGTATGTGAGGACCATTCCCCAATACCAACGAGAAAAAGTGGGGCAAATTAGCACCAACATGGGGGGGACCCTTCGTCATACATGATGTTGCAGGAAATGGATCTTATTATCTGCGCAACCTAAAAGGGGAGATCCTCAACACCCATGGAATGCAAAATATCTCAAGCCATACTACCCGTAGAGGCAACGCAGACCTGCATCTGCGTGAAGAGCGCCAGAAGAAGAAAACGACGCTTGCGATCGACATGTTTCTATCTCTGAGAGAGGAATAGCAAACCTCAACCTATCAATCAAGCAAACTTTTGGCAAAAAAAGTCAAATACATGGAGCAACATAGTAACAAGACGACTGCGTGTAAATACAACACCTCACGAGAACCCTACACCTGTAAATACAGAAAGACCTCCGCGTCAATACTTCATCCTCCTATTTTTTGCTATTTACTACCTCAGAGGTTCCATCAATGGAATTCTTCTAAATGTAACTCAACAAACTGAATAGACACTTTAACCCTCTTTCACCCGTGGACGTAGACACTGCTGTCGAACCACGTAAACACTTGTTAATTGTTGTTTATTTTACTTGGGGAAAGTAGTCACCTACAATCTCTCGGGACTCCCCTATCAGCGTCTATAAGTGTAGGACCATGGGGAAGGCATCCAGCAGAAAGAGATACCCAACCAATCTTATGGCAGCGGGTTGACGGAATGAATGTACATTCCAAACAACTCATATCCTAGAACGCTGCCCCCCCCCACGTCTGGGAATCCTCTGGCCCAGGATTAGCCAGCGGGGTGACAGGTCTCAAGACGTTCACGAAGATACACATATCTTCGGACTCAATTCGCTATCCTTGATTACATTCAGTTATATTCCAAATTAACCATAACAATACTTAAAAGGAAATCGGACAACACAGATAAAATTAAAACAATGATCAATTCATTAAAAGTTGATTACAGGCTTGGCAATGATACGCGGAACAAGAAAATACAAAAGGAATCTCACGAAGCCTTATAATCAACAAAGATCAACTTTCTACAATAATCTACTTGGATGTTCAACCCCACCAGCAGGTTTAGCAATCTTCCCCTTCTGCGTGAAGGTACGCTCCCACCCGAGGAAGGCCCTGAAGAACCAGATGTAGGAGGCGGGGGTTTCTCACGGCGCGGATAGCCTTGATAAGGCCATGCTCGGTCTTGATCATACTCGATGCTATCCAGAATCTTGTTAGTCTCTTCCACTAGTTGACACGAGCCTTGTACGCAATAACAGTATTCATCATCTCAGCCTTTGACAACAACGAGGAAAGGCGACTCACTTCCTTCGAAGCTTGGGAGCCTCGTCCCTTGCTGTAGCTAAACCTTGTGATAATTAATCTGGCTTTCCTGATGCACTAATTTAGATTGAGCCTTCCAAGCTCTTCATTTGCAGTGCGAAGCTGTCCCTGGAGCTCTGCAAGGAAAAGAAAAATGCAGATGGTTAGGTCCAGGAAATTACAGAATCACACTCGATAATATAAGCATATACCTTCGACTCTCGCCGAAGCTATTTCATATTCGTTAACAACAGCATCACGGGCTTCATCAAGAAAGTCATACTCATCTGACAACTTCTTATAATCCGCTTGAAGGGTTGAAAGGGCGTACTGACTCGCATCTAATTCTACCTGTTTCATTGAATCCAAGTGACGAAGATGGTTGACCTCATTGTTTAAACCCTCCAGACCCTTGTTGAGCCGATACATATTTACTTCAAGATTTCTCTCAGACTCAGCTTGGCGTACCACATCAGCCCTAGACGCAGCTAAAGCTTTGCTAAGAGCACCAGCCTCAGCCCTAGCGTCATCTCTCTCCCTAGCAAGACGCTGAATGTAATCTCTAACATCAGAAGACTGAGAAGAACGAGCTTGACGCAATTCTTCTTCCAAGAGATTGATTTTAGCTTCTAATGATGAGACCTGTTCTCGGGATTCACGAAGATTATCACGCGTCCACAACAACGTTCCATTAAACAAACGACGATCATTGTTATATTTGTTCTGCATATCAATCATTTGGACTCGTGCCCCCACTCCTCTGCCAGAGCATTATGTTCATCGGCACGAGCATTCCACTTATCAGCCTCGCTCTTTATCTTCTCTACCAACTCTGCGATGCGAGATTTCTGACGTTGCCGCTCTTTCCGAAGCCATACTAACTCAGGAACTCCACCCACTGAAGATAGGGTGGGGGAGGGAGACTCAGACAGAACACTAATTACAGTAAAGGACAACAACAAGGAAGAGAAAACAGATAATCAAACCTGTAACAGCCGAAGAATTCTTCTTGGCCTCTTCCAACTCACTACGATCCATAACAAGATCCAAACGAAGCTTCTCCTCCTCCTTGCCTTGTTTCTCCTTAGCCTTGAGGAGAATTTTCAACTAACCTATCTCCCTATCCCTATCAGCAATGACAGTCTCAGCCGCAGTAAGCTCCTCTTCCCGAAGACGAAGCTTAGCCTCCAACTTAAGGGATTTGGCCTTAAAAAACTGGTACAACATGTGGTTGCAATGCTCACTCCTCATCATCTGCGAATCAGAAGTTAGAACACCCTTACACTAA